>NC_065523.1:11331178-11335402 GCF_006386435.1 Epinephelus moara | reverse complement strand
GATGCATTCAGTAGCGTAATGCCATACCAATCGACGTCCAGCAGGCACAAAGACATTACAAATGCTATAACGTACCATATTGCTACACATGATTCCCGTGTATTCAGTCACTAAAGAGGGCTTCCAGAAAATGGTTCGGACTCGTTTTTTTTTTTTAATTTTTTTATAAAGAATGCTTAGTTTTCACTGAACCCATAGTCATATCGTATCGTATCGGTATTGAGATATCTGGCATAAATATCGAGATGTGAAATTTTCTCCATATCGTTCAGCCCTAGCAGTCATGACATCAACGAAGAGGAAATTATTGGACCTGGAGCCGGGCTTCTCGGTCGCCGGTAAACGCGTTATCTTGCGGTGGCCATCGTGCTCCGCCGTATTCCTGTCTGTGACCCCTGTTCAACCCACAACCGGCAGGATTTGCCTTTTGTTTCTGCTGCTGGTTGAAATCTGTACTCGCACAGTGTGCTTCTGAATGATTTCTTTTGCGTGCATAAAACTATTTTTAGTCGCAAATGCGAGTAAAATGCTCGCACCGTAGAGCTCTGTGGAAAACAAATCACTGTAGCATATATAAACAAATCTAACCCACAAGTAAAAAGAAATAAATAATAACTTTAACTGCTTAAAGATAGTAGCTCAGCTAATACCTGAAATGTCACTGGAAAACAAACCACTGTAGCAGCATATTGAGTGCCAGGTGGCCAGCGCACGGCGTTATTGGCCAGCACACGGCGTTATTGGACGGCGCATGGACACTCACCTTCTTGCGACTGGACTCTGAACATATCCCACAGTAGTGGTACCATGAGGTACCGTAGTACTATGGTACTCCAACATTATGGTATCATATGCACGGTGGTGTTTAAGTACCGCGGTCTACTGTTGGTACCAGTATACCATGCAACACTACTTCTAGCTCCAAGAAACCAAAATGGCGATTGCTGAAATGCTAAACTCAAGGCTTCAAAATGGGAGTCCACAAACTAAAAGGTGATGTCACGGTAGCTCTGTCCAATCTTTTATAAAGTCTTTGGGACAGACACGATCACTATAAGCAGTTTCCCTTGTAACAGCTGCAGGGTCTAAGATTTACCAGTTGTCTCAAGGGTGGCGCTAGAGTTTTCAAAAGGTTCATCTTGAGGAGCATAAACAATCTTAGTGAATGTCATACCAATCTTTACTTTAGATTTTCATATTTCTTGAGAATGTTTGTGTGGAAATCTTGGCATGATGCTGATGGGCATGCTTTAAAATCAGCCTCCCCCAACAACATAGAAGGAGAAATGGAAAAAAATGCAAAGAAAATATGTTCGTATTGCATTGCAAATATAGCTTTAACATATATCTGCAGGCAGGAAGAAACACTTATATTAGGAGAGGATGACACTGATGAGCCAAAATGCAATATGCAGTATGTAGTAAATGGCCATTATTACCCTGAAATATGTCTAACCCTAGCCTGTGTACCATATGTGTGTACTGTGCATGTGTGTGTGTGAGACAGAGAGAGGGAGAATTAAGGTGAGAGAATGAGTAAGAGCTGGGAGCAGAGTGGAGGAGGCTCAGGCTTGTGGAGGCAGCTAGGCTGATTTGCGGCTTCATTCCAGCGCGTGGGCCCTTTCAGGCTCTGTTGCCTGTAACAGGTTGACGTGATAAACTCTGTAGCCGAGCCAGTCAGATGTGGCACGGTGGAGGCGCCCTCCTCCTCGCTCCTCTCCCCTTGGCCTGGTGTCTCATTGTGGCGCTGTGGGGCTCCAGTGTGCTGGCATTACACTTTCACGCGGCAGTAATTGATTTCTTTAATTTGCTTCAAGAGAAACTGTTGTCAGCCAACCAGGCAGCCATTTTTCAGGCCACTTTAATTAAATGCCAGGTCTTTAGGTGTGATATGAAATTCGTTTGGCTCCTCTGATCTTCTACTCCTCAGACAATTCATTAACATTTTCGTTTCTGCCTTTATGTTTTACACAAAGCTTCAAAAAGGAGCTCATCAGTGACATTTCGGTTCCTGCGCTATACATTCAATCATTTATATAAGTGCATTTAAACTAGAGATTAAGTGCAGTGTGGCTGTTTCACATGAGATAATACAGAGTCGGTAGAGCCTCAGTCAGCTGTGGAATTCAAGAGAATAAAAAAGCAGGGCTCCATTTGGGTGTCTTTTATTGGAGGTTCTGTTATATGTTGTAACTGTTTCAGGTTACTAAACTGTACCTGAAGACAAGGCGATAATAGAATTAACTGCAGTGGATGTCAAACAAAGATTCAGGTCTATATTCCTTACTTTTCTAAATCTTTGTCTCTCTTGTGGCTCACAGCTACATTTATCCATGTCTGTGGTGAACAGGGTTCATTCTAATGGCCTTTGTCCCTTTCACAACAATCAAAAGTACCATTAGCCCTATAATCTGATGAGAATTATAGGTTTAATAGAATGAAATGTCTTTTACATCTCACATGTAATACCTGATGAAACAACGCAGGGCAGGTGCATCTTCGGTCTAAAGCAGCAGAACCATTTATTTCAGTCATAATAGCAGGGCAGCAGGCACACCTCCCTAATAATATCCTGATGCCTCCCCACTCGCTCTGACTCAGAGATCTTCTGAAAGGCCCCTCTCCACTCATCCTCTCAGAGTGGCCTTCCTCTCATGGAGATGAACAGCAGCTGCCTCTTCCTGCCTCCCACCATACGTCAACACATCAGCACCACTCTGCCTGCCTGCCTGCCTTCAAACACCAAAATATATGAGGCTCGCTAAACCCGAAAGAATAGCCTGCTGCAGTTCATATTACAATGGCTGATATGTACTGACAAAAATATTTTTGCTGGTAAATACCTTGGTTACAGCTAGACTGAGCTTGCAGTGCAGGATTTTGTCTAATAGTTGTGGAATTGAGTGGAAAATTTAGGCTATTATTTTGGAGCAGGGGACGGAAAAGAAGAGGGACTGTTTTTATTTTCTTCTTGAAGGTAGTTTAACTTTGTAACCAAGGTAGTGGCAAAGCGTTCAGTTCAGTCTACCACTTTGATCCAGACTGAAATACCTGATCTATTTTTGGATGAATTGCCAATGAATTTTATACAGACTAATGATGTACTGGATGGGGTTTATAAAACCTATACCAACCCGACCCGTTATGAGAGCCTATCCGCACCGCCCAACCCAGAAACATATGTGTCAATCAGTGACCTGAAACTGGCCCATAATCCTGCAAACAGAAACTGAAAGTTTCTGCTAATGACCATGGCTAATAACAGCCTACTTGCTGTTGGCTCTGTTGTATGTAATTTCCAGTAAATATCACAATATACAATGTGTGTTTTCTGTTTAAAAAGTACAAACATAGGAAGACAGCAAGCACTCACCCATCTTTTAAGTGGTTACGTCTTAAGTATGATCTGGAGTACACAGCTGATCGGTACAGTGGTTTGTTTACATGATGCTACAGAAGTACATATTTAACGATTCAGTGGGGACAGAGAGATGCTTGCTTGCTGTTAGGGCATGGCGTTAGGCCTACATATTCTCAGAGGGAAATATTTTTTACCAGAAATTATGACCAAAGAAATTTAAATATGTTGGACTTGAACAGATGGATAACAGAAAGCCTTTGTGCACCAGCACTGATGATGAAGCTGCTTGCTGTGTGAGAGGGAAACACACACAGAGGGGGAGAGAAGGTGGAAGGTGAACAATTGCCTAGTGTTTCTGTAGGTTATTAATAACTTACTCAGAACACTGCTTTGTCACTTAATGATCCACCCGCCTGAACTTGCAATATATTCTAACAAGCTTCCCTTAACCGCCTGACTTGTGGGTCAACCCGCAGGCTGTGAGTTGACCAGCGCGTCACTAGTACAGATATTTATGGTCCCTAGCAGGGGCGATTCTAGGATCAGAGGTTTAGGGGTGCTGAGCACCCAGAGAGCTGCCCGGCCAGGCAAGATAAATTTCACTGTTTTGTACATTTTAACTTAATTTCATTCCCACATTTGTGAAAGAAAAGCACAACACTTTTTGGGAAAGTCTGTGACTAAACCATCAAATCTGATAAAGGTTATTTAAATGCTGAGCCACAGCAAAAGAGGAATGGATTGGAATCATAAAAGAAACATATGTAACCCTAATTTCTGGGGGAAGACAACTCATTTTGATACAGCAGCTCCTCTACATACACATAAACAGTATGTATGTTTCTGGAGTAAACCAGCCCCCT
>NC_065523.1:11166306-11330342 GCF_006386435.1 Epinephelus moara | reverse complement strand
TTCAAACGGCTGTCAAAAATTCAGTTATTAAGACAAAAATCCGAAAATACACAAATTGCATCTAGACAGCATGGAGATGTTGGTAATTTGTTTTTAACAATGATTTATTGGCTCCATAAGTGAAAAACTGATGTTTAAAAATGCCATTTTTGCATTGACTCCAATTGTTCGCATGGGAGCGAAATTCAAAATGCTGTAAAAAAAATTTTGAGATAAAATTCTGATATTTTCCAAACATCATCTACCATGACTCCAAAATATTGTCAATTTTTTTAATGAACATTGAAAATGTATTTAGCAAGAATTTGCATGTATATGTTTACAGTACCGTTTACAGTCAAACATTTTGATGCACTGTAGGCTCAATTTTCGATAAATCAAAAATCTGTGTGGATCGTTTGTGTAGGACAGTCTGAAGATGCTCTGTAGCAAGTTTGGTGTCAATTGAGCAAAAATTGTGGGAGGAGATAGATTTAATAAGTTTTACAGTTTTTGAAAAAGAATGATGGATCACCATCACCAGAGTGATGGACTTCATAATTTGCAATAGTTTTAAATGTACAAAAGTTTCTTCAGTATTGGGGCTGCATTTTGGTGAAAGTTGCAAATCTGTACCACATATGGTTGATTTGTTGTGAATTTTCAAAATTTTGAACTTTAGAGGCTGTAAGTAGCGCCACCATCAGGACTATTGGCCTGTTTTTGCAGCTGAGGCAATCTGGCATGAGACTGGACCTTTGTGCAAAGTTTGGTGATTTTTCACGCATGGGAAGTATGATTTCCTCGGAAGAAGAAGAAGAACATGCAGCAAAACAATAGGGTCCGCTGCTGCTGCTGTATTTTTGTTGTTAAAATATTACGTTGCAACCAAGTACTGTATGGTTTTGACTTTTCTAGCTTGTTAAAAAGGGACATACAGTAAAAAAAATTTTTTTTTTAAAAAAATCTCTCAATTTAGGGGCCCAAAAATGGGCTAGAAACGCCTATGGTCCCTAGAGATGAATCCTACTGACTTAAGTGGTTACTATGTCTTCTCCTTCAGCACCATCATGAGGTTGATATTTTGTTTTTTTGTGAAATATCTACTACTGGATGGAATGACATGAAACTTGATACAGATTCATGATTCCCAAAGCATTATTCATCATGACTTTGACCTCAAACTTTTCACCTCGCACCACAGTTCACAAAAGGATTGCATGGCTTTTGCAGCAAATGAACCTGCCTGAATAAGACAAAAACAAACCTAATTAATTCTCAAAGAACCTGCACAAGGTGAAATGCACTCCTAACTGTGCTACCAAGCAAATAGTTTCTTGGTGCTCCTTCACTATTTGCTTGTATTTAAATTAGGTTATTTGGTGCAAAAATTGGCCCCTTTCTATGTTATTGAGCCTCCTTACAAAAGCAGTCCAGTTCACAAAGATAGGTGCTAATAGCTTCATGCAGTTACAATTAAACTATTCGTATTCAGAGAGCTGTTGGAGGCACATTAAACATTTTTCTGTGTCACGTTTATATTCCTTGCCTGAAGTTCTGAGGAATGCCTCTGTCCCCTTTCAGTCAGGACCTGCAGCTCACGGTCTCAAATTTTCAGTTCCCCTTTTCCCCTCTGCCATTGTTTTTACTACTGTGTTCTTGACACAAAGACAACATTTACACTTTGTCACATGGATAAATGCAATCAGATGGCAAATGAATCGGACCTTGAGACAAATCAGATAGCGGTGCAAGTGATGCGCAGTTCATAAAGCTATCAGCAGGCACAATCTATTCTTTGAGTTTTCACTTAACGAGTCTTAATGACTTTGAAAATCTTCTGACCCTTCCTCTAGCACCACCACAAGGCTCACATTTGTAGTTTTGAGTAATCCAATCAGAACCTAGAGATGATTTATGACCAAATATCTGCAAAACTAATGTCATTTCTCAGCTGTACCGGTACTTTGTGTTTGGTGCTAATTAGCAAATGTTAGCAGGCTACCATGTTAAACTATGACGGCAAGCATGCTAAGCATTATACATCAGCATGTTAACCTTGTCATTGTGAGCATAATAACATTAGCATTTAGCTCAAATTTCCACTGTACAGTATGAAATCACGGCCACTAGCATGGCTATAGACTCTTCTTGTCCATTTTTCTTTTCTTTTGAAATATAAAGTTGTTTCTCTGAACTTATGTTGATAGTCTGTGTTTCAACTGAGCATGAACTGAGAAAGGAAACTCAATGGCATCACATAACAAGTTGACTGCTCTTGTTGTCTAAAAAAGAGAAGATCTCCATAGCATAACCCTGGATGTCCAATGGATGTGGCTGTGTCACACTCCACTTGTGTGTTTCAGACTCAGGGGTGTCTTCAAGCAGTCTGTTCTTTTGTGTTTAACAAGAATATTGAGCATATGTTGGCAGCTTGTTTACACAGCATACGGTCTGATCTTTATTTCCTATCTTTATTTCCTGAATAGAGTTCTGTCTATTAGCAGAAAGAAAACTTCAGAATTTCTTCTCCTGCTTCACACACCTTGGAGAAGTCACATAAAAAAGAAAAATGATTGTGCTGTATGGACGTAAAAGACAAAGTCAATACCTATTAAACACATCATTAAATATGAATGTCATAATAAATAACGGCATTTATATACGTTGACTAGTGAATTTCACACCACAGAGACGCAAGCTGCTCCAGCAAATATAGATCCAAACGCTGGGGCTAAAAAAACTAATTACCTCAACTATAAAAAGTTGTCTACACAAACATGTTGGTTTCTGGGAAACTGGAGAATCATGGTGCATGCAATGTCAGGACTTCATCCCAAATGCATTTAAAGAAAGGTTTTCATCTGGAAATAGAGCTGGAGGTATTGTAAATGGGACATAAAAAGGAATCCCACATCAATTTCCCATACCAAATGCTGCATAACAGGAGTCATTTTGACAAAGTAGCCGTGTGATTATTTTTTATTTCCATTTGAAAGCAATTAGCTGAAAGGTCCTTCCCTTGAGTTCTGTGGCAGAATGTGTGGAATGACTCAGTATAATTGCTGTGAAATGAACAGAGTGCCAAGTTGAGAGAAGCATGAAAACCGCAAGGGTTCCCTCTCCATGGAAACGCCCTCTGCCTTTGTCAGTGCACCAGGAAATTAGGCAGCAAGTGATAACGGGGCTTGAATGAGTAACAAATGCAGGGGGGCGAGTGATATTTACTCCATTTCAAGCCATTACAGAAATTGAGTGTTTCCCCACGTCTCACGCTGTGCCTACTGAGTGCTGGATACAGGAGGAGGAGGGTCATTAAACATGGCAGCCGCCAGCGACGTGCTGGAGGAAGCCGGTTGAACAACACAGCGTTCGCACCACCGATGGGCAGGACAGATATAATGAAGCCCAGCGCTGTCAGTGTATGGCACCAACTGATGATACTGATGCCTGAAAGGAGGACAAGGTGTTAGACGAAAGACAAGGCTGAGACAGTGTTTGCAGCTCATCTCATGCCTTTGCCACAAGCTGCCTCCTCAGCTCCTGCCCTAATTGCTGCCTTGCTTGGAGGCGGCTCTCCCTCGGTATGCCTTTCATGCCTCCCTTAATTACGTCAGCCGGAAAGGAACGTGATTGTTATTGTCATTACTCTCGTTAGTAATTAAGCAGCTATTGACTCCTTTCCTACATTCAGTCTGTTTGATTAGGCCTGAGGTCTGGAGATATGGATTAGGCTCTCACAATGTTGCAGCCGCACAACGCTGCCGTCTTTTGTTGGCCTGGAGCCATGCGGCCATACAGATACAAACTGAGGAAGAGGAGGGTGGAGGAAAGGAAGAACTTAACTGCTGTTTACTTTTTCTGTCACTGGAGAAGACATCCGTCAGCCTGTGTTCACCGTGGAGGAGACGGAACACCTTTACCTTTCACGCTACATCATCATTGGTGACATCGGAGTGTGCACCTCCCCGCAGCTGGAGGGCACGGAAATCACCAACGCAGGGATGTCAAGAGTCTGTTGAAGGAATACCTGATGGAGGAGAAGGAAAGTCATCCTGCATACTGCATAGCTAAAGTTCAGGAGAGCCCCGTAAAAGATAGAAATTGTGTTTTATGATTTATCTCACTCTTAGGTGTCTTGGTGAAAAAGTTTGTTTGAAAAAAGGCTGTGATAGCCAGCATGAGTGAACAGACAAGAAAAGAAACCTCAAACTTCTACAATACAAAGTGCAAAAGTTCATTCTTGGCCTCGGAAACAGTGGTTGAACAAATCTCTTCTCAAGGTTCACTTATGGCTTTTGCCGTTGCAAGCTCTGTTAGAAGCTAACAAGTAGACCTTGAGTTAATTTTTTTTCAGACTTGCACAGCGGTGCCATCCACAGAATCTGTGTTTTCATATCCTTTTATTCAACCACTGAATAAGCAGTCAGAATTTTTAGAAAAGCCTCAAAAACCTGGTTTATGTCAAAAGAAATCCCACTTTAAAAGTGTATTTGAATGCTTGCCAGACCATTCACCGTAGAAGTATTTGTCAGGGAAATGATCATTCTGAGTACTTTGTTTTTATCACATCTACTGAATGCTTTTTGTGCTTATTTCTGAACACGATATGTAATTTTTGGACAGGTTTCTTGTTGAAGTGGTACACTTTCAACTGTAAGAGAAATAAATCTTCCTCTGGTAGAATGCTCAGTAGTAGTAGTTCAAAGAAGAGGTCTTCACAGGTCCACTTCCTTGTAACTAAGACATGGCACATGGCCCGTGTTGGTCCAGATCAAAATTGTATTCAGACTTATTGGGTCAGGGCGGGGTCCCATCGCGTAACACTGGATCTCGGATTGGTGTGTCAATATGTATCACCATGGGCTCTTATCACAAACTGGTCATATTGATTGCAGAAGCATAAAGTGTTTTCACAGGTGAGACTGTGAATGTGAAATGTGAAGTGAAGAGAGAATTGCTACCTTGTTTGACCACAGCTGCTCATTAATTGGTGTAGCATCATGCTGCAGCCAGTGTCTGTATTCTTTCTCTGGGTCTGTTCAGGTCCAGCGCATTTTGGATCTGGTTGAATTATCTGTGGATATATTTCATGCACTCAGTTTCAGTCTGTACAGTTGGAGTGCTGAATTGTTTGTCTGCCTGAAATAATAGTAAAGAACCCTACACGCACACAGACATAGAAACCTTTTGCATTCATTTTGTAACAATTATAGAAATTGTCACAGATAAATTTCATTGGCTCATGTAAACACAACTTATCACCAAAGGTGTCACCAAAATCAAAGATCCCATGGGCTGCCATTTTAAAACCCCAGGGATTCCCTTCCTTTGGGAAAGTGGCAGAGAAGGATGAGAATAATAGTCTGAGTATAGAAGAGGGAGTTCAATAATCGTGCAGGAGTGACAAGGACCCAAAAGCAATTCCTGACTGAGCACTAATCCCCACTTTTTTTGTGGGACGCACAGAGAGTGAGATAAGCCTGGAGGTTAATGCAGAGGCGTCTCTCCTCTGTCCTCGGCGGTGACAGCCCCTGACAGGCGGACCCCAGCAGCACGCCTTGTTTATGTTAATGTAGGTGGCCTGGGCCAGCTCCCACACTGAGCGGCGCAGATAGAGACGTCAGAGGCTCGTCAGAGTGGCACTCGCAGCCTCTTGCTGGGCTGCCCAGGATCTCTGCGTTCGCATATGGGGGGTTGGCTGAGGAGGAGTACCCAGGGTGAGGGAGATGGGTGAGGTGAGGCAGGCCTGCTGGGACTCCCTCCCACCTAATCATCTGTGGATGGTTCATCTACTTCTCCACACTTCGTTTGAACCACAAATGACATCTCGGAGAAAAAAGGAGAGGAAAAGGATTCTGCTTTTAATGTATGCGCCTTTGAAAATGTGCATTTTTATACCGACTCTTTCTCTATTCTGTTTTATTTGATAGGGTCAGACCCTGACAGTTACAATCAAAACTAGCTATGCACTGCCAGTTTTGCCTTTATTTTTTATGCACGAGTTGTATTATTCATAAAAATGGCATAACTGATGTACCAAACAACTTACAGGATACTTTAAATGAGTATGGAATAAAAACACTGTTCTATTTTATGTTAGAAATAAAAACAATGACATATGACTTTTTAATTTAATATAATATAATGAAATAAAATATAATATAATGTCATGTAATGTAATGTAATATAATATAATATAATATAATATAATACAATACAATGTAACATAGCCCCATTTTAAGCTTTTGCTATCATGCATCTACAACTGTACTAGAACAGCTGATTATTTTTGTTGATCAACAGGGTATTAATCTACAGTTATGATAATTAATTAGCCTTTTAAAGCTGTAGTTGGTAACTTAAGAAAATATATAATGCTTGGTGCGTCACTCAACTATTTCCAATATGGTGGCTGGGTCATCAACTTTCTCATTTTACAGCTAAACAGCACACTAACATATGTTTCTGAAAACATCCGTGACCAGAAATAGGCTATGCAGTAACTAAATCTTGATTCTTATTTGATCAGCACTGCCAAGTTTGACAGTTTTACTGAAGTCACAAGCGGTGATTAACATGATTTACAGCTGCAGTAGAGACTCCTTGGCTCTTATTAGTTGTTTTTGGTGCACCTCGGTAGATTCTTGCTAATGCCATTAGAGGCAATAGGAGGAGGAGAAGGGACATCATTGTTTTCATGGACTACGTGCCTCAGATAATATTTTGTGGATGTAATAACAGTTTTAGCAAATATGACAAAATACTTACATTAAAGTTACCAACTGTAGCTCTAAGTGATTTACCAAGCAAATTTTTATTTATTTATTTATTTTTATTTCAAATTTATTTAACCAGGAAAAGCCTCATTGAGATTAAAAGTGTGTCGAAGACAGGCAAGCACATTAAAACAAAACTTCTTAAATGCCAAACCTTTCTGGTCTGAATATCCTTGGGTTTTGGGACTGTATGTTAGACAACATTACACATTTGAAGATGCTGCTTGGGTCGTGGGAACTTTTGAAGGTCATTTTTTGCTAATTTCTGACTTTTTAAAGACTAAATGATTAGAGATAAATCAATAATAGATATTTATGTGTGACTGACTTTAGGAAAACCTAGCATCCTTTTTTATTCATGACTCACACTAGAAGGCACTTTTTGCCCAAAGAGTGCAAACATGTTATCAATCCAGCCTCTAATGAATCTTCCATGATTCCACCGCAGGAAGCACCTCCTGGCATAGCTGTCCTGTATCAGCTCTGCTCCAAGCATATACTTTCCAGTTTGTGTTGTCTCCTTGTTTATGTGTTTGCTACTCTGAGATATCATTCTCATCATATGCCTTGTCTCTCACTGATGAATGGTTGTGCTTGGTGACCTGCCCCCCCTCACCTTGTTTGTGTCAGTGTGATGTAGGGCTGACCCGTGGAGTTGGGAGTAAGGTGGGGACATTGAGACAGATGAAGGGTCAGAAATGTGTGCTGAGAAGCTTCTCCTCTGGGTCTCCTTCACCCCCGTGTGCTCGACCCGCGCCAGCCTTTCATTCTAATCTGATGATAATGATATTTGCTCAGGACGACCTCTGCTTGCACAGTGTAATTACCCCCCCAGCTTTCTATGATCTCAGCTATTGGAAATCGATGGGCCATAAGAGGGCCCCATCAGAGCTTATTATTATCACTGCTCGCTTTTCGTTACGGCGCGATCAGATTTAATATGTTGTGGAGTTTTTTTTTACTGCATGTTTTTCCTCGTTTTTTTTACGTTGACTACTGTCATTGTGGGCAGAGTTGGGCTGTTCTTTGAGTTGTCACAAAAAACGTATAAATTTAGTCTATTTTAGATTGTTTTCTGTTTGTTTTTATCCTGCAAACATAAAATCCCAATCACAACCATCAATGGTTTAATAGCCTACTTTAAAATAATGAAAAATCACAAAACCTTAATTCTTCAGTAAGTTTTTTCTTTATGTCACGCTCTCTAAATTATATGCACAGTGCACACCAAAACAGCTTCTGTGGATATTGTTGAGTGTTATTTTGTCCCCTTAATAGCACCTTTGGCTTAGTAGCACTCAGCAGTACCACGCTTATCCATGCATCTGTGAGTGGATGCCTATTTAAATCGGTTAGGTGAATCTGCTCTGGATGACTCCCTCCATTAGCTACTCATCCAGGGTTAAGTACCCTCTGGAACAGACGGCACTGGCCATCAGGTGACCCTGCCTCTGCACTGCCTTGATTGAGACACTTCAGTTGAGGCCTTGCTGCTGTGACCTTCCGAAAGCCTCCCGCAAATAGACCTTTCTTGTACTGCCAAGGGTATGCGTGTGGTCCACTGATGTGGACATTATTGCCACTACTTCAGCCTTATGAAATCCAAACTTGTTATTTCAAGAGTAAAGCAGTGTCTTTGCAGTGACCTTCGCGCTTGTTATTGTCAGTCTTGTCAAAGAGATAAGAGGATCACAGGTGAGATTTCATCAATGAGGGTAAACGAGTGCAGAGTTAAGACACACTTTTGGGCACAAGACTGAGTCTGGCTATACAATTAAACACCAACGATGGTTTTTCTCTGTCATTCCAAAGACGAGGGGCCTTGATAGCCTGTGATCTTTATTTATTTTGTTTGGATCGGGTCATAGTTTGAGTTGTATGTCCTAAGTCATACTCCCACAGCTCCTCTGAGCAGCAATTTCCTTTTATTGACCCCTGTAAAGTCCCTGGCTCTGTAAACATCTAGGGGTTGTCATGTTTTATGAGCTATAGGAACCTAATAACACAGCAATCAGCATTTATTTGAAGACGGTACATTTGTGGGTTTTCACAAAGGAATCTAGTCCGACTCCAAATGCACAGGAGATCTCCTGATCTCGGAATAACAGCGATAGTATCTTAGGGTCACAGAATCTTGAGGAGGTTGCAAGACGGATTTTGATAAAACAAAGATACTAGACCGAAATATGACAAGGATTAAAGCCAAAGGAGAAGGGTCAAAGGCAGAAGGAGAGAGGATTGGAGGTGGTCGTCGGCGCCACGG
The DNA here is from genome assembly GCF_006386435.1 of Epinephelus moara. Classification (NCBI taxonomy): domain Eukaryota; kingdom Metazoa; phylum Chordata; class Actinopteri; order Perciformes; family Serranidae; genus Epinephelus; species Epinephelus moara. The sequence continues at coordinate 11,321,321 of NC_065523.1, read as the reverse complement.
ACTGGTTGTGAAAGTGTATTTTTAGCCCAGGACAGAAAAGGTGACAAAGGAGGAGAGGTGGAAGTGATCGATATGTTTGTGCAAAAGGCAGAGGACTGCCGAGACACAACAGTGGAAGTCATGAGTGAAGCAGTCCCTCAAGGGGACGGCAGGCTCGGCCAATGTGGAGACACAACAAATGAGGAAATGGTAACAGAGAAATGGCTGATGAGCAGGGGGTGTGCTGGGAGTGTGGGGGTGCTGCTAAGTGACAGGAAATATTTGTTATGAACAAACTGTAGGCCATTTGGACACAAGTCCAGGCTTCCAGTTACCAAACTGAGAATAGATGAAATGCAAAGAAATATGTTGGCATGGACTAGTTGAAGTTGGCCCAGTTCTATTCTAAGAGAGGAAGTAAACATAAAAAGTACTTCTTATGCTTCCTTAAAGGTTTGTTTATCTGAGAAAATGAGTGAAAATAATATTTGCATCTATAATTACGGCACTTTAAGATAATCCTAAAATAGTGTGCTCCTATTGCTTATTTTCTAAAAGATCCGAGCTTTCATCAGCTGTTCTAGTTCTGACAACTGATTTTACTTTCTGAACAGACTTTGCAGGGTTAGAGGACAGAAATCTGAGATGCTCCTAAGAAGCTGATATACAGGCGATGGATGCCAAACTTCCTTTTGGCAATACAAGTGCTTCAACTGAACTTATTTTTACACTGGTGGGTAAAAAGTATACATGGTTAAATGTTCAGGCTTGCAGGACTAAAACTATTGTGTTTGGATGCTTCATCTTTCTGCTTTTCTTCCACTGCTTTATTTTCTTCTCCTTCACTATTCAGGCACAAAGCTTTAAACATGTCACTCAGCAAAATGTGGGACTTTTTCTGCTGTTTTTGATTTTATCTACCACGACTTTTGTTTAGTAATAGTGGTACAACATCCTAAACTTATTCTAAAAAGAGACTGTATGCATTTAACAAGTGGAAAACTGTACATTTCCTGCTAATACCGTAGTTTATTTTGAGAAGACACAATGCATGTAACAAGCGTAAATTGTTACATAAGCATACAAAACTGATGCTCGAAGGTTACCTGGAACATTGTAGTTTGATGTGTAGGGCCACTGATCAAGCATTGGTATTTGGCCAATTAGGAGTGAGATTGTGTTGGTCATAGAGCTTCGTACAACATCCTTCATTACAGAAAATGGTGCTGTCCTTGTAAGTGAAAGTGAGTTGTTTTTTGGTGGTTTTCTGACATGACAATTGAGCAAACTCCATCTGCTAATGAAAACTTTCAGATGCAGTCAAAAGCATTTTCAAGTGGACCTTGAGTTGAGATTATTTGGTCAAATATCTCTGCACTAATTTATTTACAATAACATCTTACACCACATCTGTTTCTATGTGACTAAGCCTGAAAGAGTTTCATATCGATATTTTAAAATTCTCTTCAGTTAACAAAATTAAACCAGTTCTGAAGCACAACAACCACATAAAGTCAGTCTCACAGCCTACGAGACTGCATTGCTTTGACATTTTATTGTACTGTTTAAATACTGTTGGTGTTTTTGCACCATCTAACGTGATTACCATTGTCACAACTTTCTTTGCTTGTAGCCAAACAGATTTCTCAACATCCTACTTGAAATGCATGGCTAATGTATACTAGCAACCTTTGGTCTTTACTGTACAATGTGTGTGTGCGTGTATTTGTGTGACTTTATGAGCGAGAGCGTGTGCATGCATGCGTGTATTTCTCTCAGCTGTGACTGGTTAAATGATTTCTTGAAGGGCTATAGAGCGACCATTTCATTTTGGCACCTAATAACAGTCAGGTCACACTGTGCCCCGGCTGATCCTCTTTGATATGGTCCCTGCACTTGCCCAAGCCCTCTTTCACAGGTGCCAATCATTATAATCAAGCCCCCACCTTCAGCCCCAACACCATCTCCACCCCCACCCCAACCCCTTAGGGCACGTGGTGGCTTCACAGCAGTTGTTTTGAGGAAGAGGAGAGTTTAATCTGTCCCCTGTTCTGGCAGACGGGCCATATTCTTTGACCCTTGCTAACACCAGTTGGCAGTCTTGTTCCCAATCTAAGCTTTCTTCAAAATACAGTTTTCAACAAAAGATTCTCTGAAGGGCTATCCACACCAAGAATGACAACTATGTGAGCATCTACACTGATGAATGATAAGGTTTTGTAAACAGTGGCATCAAGCACACACTGCTCTCTCCCGCTGTGACACACTGCAAATTTGGATGGATTTTGATTGGATGTCATTGTTTCTGTCGTTCATCAATTATCTCTGAATGTTATCCCAATATCATTCATGTACTAGTGGTTAGTTGGGGTTTAGGTGCCATCCACTTCAGTTAGAATGAGTTTGAATCTCGTATTTATAGTTATTGTTGTAGTTATCGTTCCTGATGTGGACAGCCCTTGACCCTATCACTGATCAGCATTGTTACTTGAAATATTTCTTCAGAGAGCACAGCCTGCATGCTCTTAGACAAAAGCAGTTGCCTTGTGCAAGGGCATCTTGACAGTAGGAACTAATGCTTTCCCACTCATGTACCCCAGACACATTTCCCAGCAGGTGTGGGGATTCAAACGGGTCACCCAGCAAAGGTTGCCCATTTCAAAAAGGCCAAAGGTCAAAGGTGAGCCTGGTTTCCCGATCCCATGAATCGCTGGCGGCACATTATATTTAGCGATTGGCTGGGTCTGACACTGCCCTTTTCTGAGATGAATTACTAACTTCATTGCTTTCCCCAATGGACTGGTCAGTGTTAAACCAATGACAGCACGACAGAAATCAAATTGAACTCGAGATCAAATCAGGGCAACAGACGCCAAAGGCAGCCTCACCTTTAATGAAAAATTGTAGACCAGCTGATTGCTGCTTTTTTTCACATTTGTTGATGCTGTTACATTTCTGAAGAAGTGGTGATATTGCTAAAGTTAGCTTGTCGGTGTAGTCCCAACATCACACATTTTGTGTCTGCTTGTCGCTGTATGTTGTTATTGTGTCAGTAGGTCTATCCACAGATTCATCAGTGATCTTTAAATTATTCATACTGATTCGCCTGCTACACTTTCTCCTAAATACTACACTCATGTACTGCTAACTTTCAACAGAAAAGTTGTGTGTGAAGAAATGTCACACCACCCGTAATTATCTTTTTTTTTATCAAGACATTAATGAAGCATTTTAACAGACGTGTCTGCCAAGTCATTTAAACTGAACATATCTGCAAAACACTCAATGTCGACCTGTTTCATGTGGTTCCATTAATATCAAGTTAAATACTTTGAGCCTTGTTCAAACGATCTATAGTGAATGGTCTAAAGTGCATGGCAGAAGTGCATTTAGGGCGTGTCCAACTCCATTTCGCTAGTAAAACGGAGTATCATTTTGTGCAATGCAAGGTGCAAGAACCAAAGGGGTTGTATTTACACCCTTCATTAACCATGGGTGTGTTTTTAATTCAACCAATTACAGTGTCATCTCCTATTCCCTTTAATAGTGAGGTGCACCTGCATCTGGCGCACTGCTGTTTACATGGTGGATTCTACAAATTGAAGAAGCGAGGGGTTTTCTGCTGAGAGTAATGCCGTAAGAGCAGTAATGTCACTGCAGCAAATATTGTGAAACATTTAATCAGCAATTATAAAAACTGTAGTTGTAAACTTGACAGAGGAAACACAACTAAACTTTAAGCTTCTGAAATAATCAATGAAGTTGTGCTGCTTCCTGTGCAGCAGAGCTGCAAATGCACACAATGTGTTTCTTAATAGTTGCACAGCAGCTTTGCAGCTCTGCTCTGCTCTCTGCTATGTTCACATTTTAGAGAATGAAACTGATATTTTCCCCATGTCCCTGCATGTGCAAGTGGCAGAGTGTAAATACATTGTGAACCCGCCTATGTAGGCACATTCTGACTCAAGACCAGATTTTTATTGGTCAATGATGCAATCGCTCTCTGTTGCCTCAAAATAGCAATGCCCCTAACACACACACACACACACACACATGGGCACGTAGATGGGCACAAGTGCATTTACCACTGAAACAATGTAGGCTCTGACCCAGGAAATGACAACTGTATTGGTCTGAAACTAGCAATGACACTTGCACTGCGCTGTGCATCGATTTGCGTCAGGTGTAAGATAGAGTCCTTAAAGTCTATGGATTACTCTAAATTAGAGCATTGCTTTTTGAAAGATCCATTGCTATTGACGTTATTTTTTTATTCCTTAATCTCCACACATAAAATTCCACTCAAATACTAAGTTGTATGTGTTGGGGTGGTTTCACACACCTCATGGACTAAACAACAAACAATGCACTTCTGCAGTATATGTACCAGTTAAAGTAATTACTCAAACATAAAACATACACAATACATTAAGTACAGTTTTTCTGTCGTACACCTGCAGATACTGTGCAAACAACCTGGACCAGGCATTCCTTATGTTGCATTTAAAACAGAACTTATAATATATCACATCACCAGAGGACTGCTTATTCATTTATTTATTCATGTATTCATTCCTGCCCAAGGCCGACCAGCATATGTGTTATGCTTATACTCTCCAAGTAACATGGGAAAAGAATCTATAGACTGTCACAAAGTGATTGTTCTTTTTTTAATGTAGTCCTTTTTTAACAGCATGTATGAAAATATCTCAGTGAACCAACCATATAAAATATGCATTATCTCTTTCTTATGTCAGGATTAGGTGGGCATAATGCTGAAATAAAACACACTTGTTTCTTGAGGTATAGGGACAAAGATAATACATCCTGCAGTATACAGTATATGGCTCATCAAACCCTAGTTATGTATGATTTTACAGTTTGTTTTGTGACATTATTTTAGTTTTTCCTTTTTTAACACATTAGTTAAATTACTTGAATTCACCTCTATCTCACACAGCAAGTCTTTCCCCAAACATTGACTTAGCCATAAACCACACTGTTTCCTGTCACATACAGGGCTGTTCTCCTTGCCCACCTTCCCTTGGGACACATTCCTTGTACCATCTGCTATTATCAGAAACTCTAAAAGCTTTAGTTGTTTTCCTGCCAGAGGAACAGCACCCTCTCCCTTTTTTTATGCTGTAAAGCAGAACCTCTTTTTGCCTAAAAACGATCCAGCAACGTTGTAGCCAAATTTCCAGCCTGGTGCCACACGGTGTGGTCTAAAGGCCAGTGGAGGCTTCCAGTATCTTTTTTTTTCTAGAATCACTAAATTTATACTGTTAAAGCTCTGTAGTTTTGCATATTATGATTCTAGGTGGAATGTAGGCAGCATGTAAGTCACTTTATTTCTTAAAATAACAAAATTTGTTCCTTAAGAGATGGATGTAACCCCCATTTTGCTTATGTTCCTCTTTTATTGATAATTAAGAGTTTGGATATAACTTAATACACATTTTTTTAGCAGCCTGGGCACTGAGCATTACATTCTGAGATTTAAAGAAGTTGGTGATGAGGGCTATGTATAGATTATTCAACAGCTAAACATTTTTATGGGATGTTGGTCTGTTAGCTTATGGCTAATTTGGTTGGTGTTTTGCAGTGGATACAAAAATATGTATTTTTTTGTGTGACACATTTTTAGTTACATCTCAATTTGTGAAAAAAAGGACTACAAGTTCTGTTTCCCAGTGGTGTAAAAAATTACATAACCTTTAAAAGGTCAGAACCTGCAGGTTTTGTTTGTCGTCATATTTCTACATGTTATGATGAGTCATTCATAAACGTTGTGAGAACAAGCTGTTTCTGAAATGTGACATGGCATAAGTCTACATCTATCACTTTTTCTTAGTTTATTTAACTCTACCTTATTTCACCAGCTTACATGGCAGACTTTATTCCTGTTACTCGGCATGTGTTATTTTTGGTCCTCCTCACACTCCCGGGCATTCAGCGGAGGCTGGAGCAGCTGAAGATGTGGTAGCAGCATGGCCTCAACCTGTGTTTTAGCCCTAATCTGTAATTGCATCCAGTGAAGGAGGAACAGCCTCGCCGACGTGACCGGCCATGGAGCACGAGGCCGGAGCCGCCGCGCAAAGCCAGAGAGAGATGGAGAGATTGAGCAGGAACAGCAAACACAGATAAAAATGAATAAAAAAAGGGAAAAGCAAACGGATTGACTTTGGTAAGAGGTCACTTTTGAAAGTCCTCCCAAGTGATTGTTCGAAAGTACCATTTTTTCTCAGTTCAGGACACCCCAGAGATGTGAAGTGTAAGGTTATAGTATGGCCCAGTGCTCTATATTAATGGTGACTTTGGCTCACCTAATACGGATTCTCAGGGTTATAGCCCCCGGGTGCCTGCTGAGCAGAATGTGAATGCAAAAAGAGCCAATCCCTCTCCCCATCCCCTCCCTGGTCACCAGGGCCCCACCAGCCCTCGCTCAAGGTTACAGCCCATACAGCCTGGCAGCGATGAAGCCATCAGCACTGATTTTAAATGATACCCCGGACTAGCCACCACTTAATGTGTTCCCTCTCCCTTTACTTTTTCTTTAAACTCTTGATTATGCCCTTTTCAAGTTGATATTGTAATGCATGATCAGAGGAGAGGCTGAATGGGAAAGACGCGTTTCTCCTTGAGTCGGTCGCCGGAGTTCCTGCTGGTAGAAAAAAGGAGAGGTTATGATCAAGGGCCTGCCTCTTAAGCCCTGAGCTATGCGCAGGATGTCTTTGTATTTCAGTGTGTTTCAAATGTGCACCCAGCCTGGGTATAAATAATTTGCTATGCTAAACTCTGCACAACAAGCCTCTGGAAGTTGTACACATCATGTGTACATTTTCCAGGCGAACTACATGGCTTACAATTCCCATTCTGTAATTACACTGTTAGATATCCCCCCACAGGAAAAAAAGCTCCCTGCCATGGCTGTCAAACGATAGCTCCAACGGACACTGACACTTTTTCTGTGTTACTCCCTTCTCATTGCTCATGTAGATTCCGCTAATGCTTACTTGACGAGTAAAAATGTTATTCTAATGATGGTCGAGGGAGCAGGGTTTTTGCAGGTAGTTGTTATGGAAACTGCAGCTGCAGCTTAACTGTACGATAAGCCTCCTCTCTTACCGCTTCCCCCATCTTCTCTTCCTTTTTCGATCTAGTGAACACAGCATGTTGGAGTCATTACCAGAGTACAAATGGTTAAGGACAGAGTCGAGACATGGGGGACAACATTCGCTCAGATGCTCAGAGAATGTGTGCAAACTGGTCAGTGTTACTATCTATGAGCCACAATCTGGCCTGCACACAGGGCAATTGTGATGTGTGTCTGTTCAATTTTAGATAATTCACTCCTTAACATTATTTTAATTTACCCCATATTATAAACACTGCATATTTGTAGCATGATCAAAAATGAACTCCATAATGTCCTTTAAAATGTATTACTGTTATATTACATCTATATGGTGGACTTCCCTAAATTGACTAATTTTTCCATTTTTGGAGACACTCGTCTTTCTCTGCTGTTGAGAAATGATAAAAGATGTCAGTTTGCATTTGTCAGATTTCCATTACCAAATGCGAAATATTTGTTTTCCTCACTTTAGTGCTTAGCGTTGATTTACAGCTAAACTGCTAAAACAGCTCATGATAATCTGATTTACAGGCAGCGTTGTGTAAGTGCTGTCTATTTTGCACTTGGATACTAATGCACTCAACAGAGTAAAGCTGAAATTCCCAAATTGTGATCAAATTCCAAAACAACTGCTTTAACAAATTGCATATTTGTGGTAAGTCAGTGTAGTGCTGTTGATGATGGCTTACATTGGTCTTTTTTGACTTGTTCATCAGATGTTATCCTCACTTCAACTGCACAAACATTGTCACCGTGAGAAACATGAACCTTTTAAAAAATAGCATGCTGTGTAATATGCTACAAAAAGACAATACTCTAAATGGTTTTAAAGAGACAGTTTGCCCTCAAATTAAATACATATTTTTCCTCTTACCTGTGGTGCTATTTATCTGTCTAGATTGTTGTGGTGTGAGTTGTCAAATGTTGGAGATATCGGCCATAGAGATGTCTGCCTCCTCTCGAATATGATAGAACTAGATGGCACTCAGCTCGTGGTGCTCAAAATGCCAAAAACATACATTTGAAAAACTCAACAGCAATGTGTCCCTCCAGAAATCATGACACGGTCACTCAAGATAATCCACAGACCTTGTTGTGAGCAGTTTCATGTAGGAACTATTTTCTGTCTTCTGCACAGTCATTCGGTTGGCAGGCGAAGTTCAGGTGTAGAGAGAAAATAGTTCCTTCATGAAACTGCTCACAACATCATCTGTGGATTATCTTAAGTAACTTGGTCATGATTTCTGAAAAAAGACATGGCTGTTTTTTTTGTTTGTTTTTTTTTTGGTGCTTTGAGCATCTAGTTCTTTTATATTTGAGAGAGGTCAGACATCTCTACGGCTGATATTTCCAACACTAGAAAAGGCTTTTCCTAAGAGGAGGTCAAGAGAGAATGAGAAGAAAACGCAAATAAACTGCTTATCATTTACAGTACCAGAGCCCCTCAAATTAAAACAACAAATTAATATAATAAGCAAAATACTATTTGGAAAACAGAATGTGATCAGTGGTCTCCTGTGTCAAATGGTTGGGTCAAACTTTGTTGATCCAGCCATTAACCCCGATGTTGTCTTGACTATGTTTTGCACTACATATGCTTTTGCGTCTGAGTGATATTTGTCATAATTTGCATGGCCACAAGAGGTCCTTGGCAGGTAAATATAAATATATGTCATTTCAAACATTTGAACAAAGAATTGATTCTGTCATTTTGTGCATCTCTGACTCAGGTTCATAAATTTTTACACATCGTTCCTTTTAAGTAAATATGACAAACGAAGAGAAAACTTGACATAACACTCATATATTTAGCATTAGCTAATGTAAGGCATCTCCCTGTGCGACCTCATCCTATGGTTCAAGGATCTATATGAAATGCAGAGCCCTCATCCTTCATGTGTTTGACCCAAAAGCAGACCATTGTCACTTCCTCAGTTCGATATTTCAGTGGTTATACTTTAGTCTAGATTAAGGTTATAACTGAAGGCTGAACAAATCTTTTTCTAGGGTATAATTTGAAGCGTAACACTTGGTTTGCTCATCTAAGCTCAGTGTTTCCCTTCTCATAATGTCATTGATTAAATGGACATGTTTTACTTGATGGAGGCATTATCATAGGGTGCTCAAATGATGCTGAGCCCCCCACTGTGAATGTAAAACGCTGCAGCAGGGATTTATTCCAATTTAGACTTCTTAGTCCCAACACAAGCCGCTCAATTAGTCAGTGATGATGGGAACCTTTTATTAAAAATACCTTCAGATATGTTCCGTGAACCAGACCTCTTACATTCTCCGCACAGCTTGCCATTCACACAACAAATGTTTGATTCAGACAAGAATGTAGATTGGAGATCAAGAATTTCAAAGAAGATTGAAGGCCAAACAAAATGTAATTACTGTGAATAAAAAAAAGGATGTTTTTGACTTTTTTTTTTTATTATTTTGACATGGCTGATACTAGGATTGAACTGTTTGCAGTAACTAATGAGCTCCATGTGAGATCACTCAAGGTTATAGCCGGCAGCATCGCAGCTTAATGTGACTCGGTGTGTGACAAGTTCCCTCAGTTTCCATCGAGGCTCTGTTTTACTGAACTTCCACAAACTTCAGCTGAAAGTGTGGTGATGTCAGTAATGATCTCCAAGTAAACCCAGCTAAAATAGCACAGTGACCTCATTATTGTTTCCATAGTTACAGAATGGCAGGGTTACAGTTCCTATCTATAGCGGCATTCACTTCACACAAAATACTGCATTTTCACAGATGATAGTGGTTAACAGCTAAATTGCAAAAACAGCTCATGATAATCTGATTTATAGGTGCTATTGTGTAAGTGCTGTTCTTTTTACAGCTGGACACTAATGCAGCCAGCAGTGTAAAGCTCAAATTCCCAAATTGTTATCAAATTCTCTAACAATTGCTTTGACAAATAAAATATTAGTGGTGGATGATGGCGCAGTGCTGTTGATGATGGTTCACATCAGTGGTTTTTGTCTTGTTTATCCAATATTATCATCATTTAAATTACACAAACAATGATATCAATTCCAGACCCTGAAACTGCTTCACTGCCACCCACCCACCTATTTCACTTTCTGTGCCAGAGAAAGCATCACACACTTAATTGAACCAGCTGGCTTTGTCAGGCAGGGATCCAAAACATGGATCTATATTTACTAGGTTATATCACTGTAAATGAGTAAACGAAAATAAAATTTAACTCATGTAATGATAGGAGACCTCAGTGTCTCTCAGACCTATAACATGTAGAAACATGGCAGACCACTCTGTTTTCCATTTGGTTAAAAGGTACAATTATATTCTTGAGTGTGATGTCCTGAATTACAGTTCAGCCTTCACTACTGAGGTGGCTTTTTCTGTTGTTTTTGTTTAGCAGCCACAGTCTTGCCTGTTCTCGTTCCCAGTATTTTGGTGACTCATTGTAAACTCGACTGCGCCAAAGGTGGAGGAGAGGCACAGCAGGGGGCGTGTCAGCAGAACTGGGACAGATTGGTGTCAAGAATAACAAAATTTTTTAGCTTTCTTGTCTGCTTGGAGTGGGTCAGTTGTTTATACCACAGGTTGCTGACTTGTTCTGTAATTATGCAGCATATCATTCCATAACCATGGCCATTGATATGCTGTTAACAAGAACAGCCTCCACTCTTTTTTTGTGAAGGCTCTCCATCAGATTTTGGCACCTGGCTGCAAGGATTGCTTCCATTTCAACAAAAGAGCATTTGTGAGGTCCAACACGGATGTTGTGTGATGAGATCTGGCTCGCAGTCGACAATCCAGTTCATCCAAAGTTGTTGGATGGGGTTCAGTTCGGCGTTCTGTCCTGGACAGTCAAGTTCTTCCACACCAAACTGGGAGAAACTATTTCTTTACAGGCCTGCCTTTGTGCACACAAAGCCTTTGTTGCCACAAAGTTGGAAGCACCCTCAACACTGGCCCCATGGGCCACCATGCCTGTAAATTTGGTGGCCTAATTTAATTGTTAAACAAATTGACACAGCCTTCCATAACTCTGACACTTCAATAAATGTAAAGGCAATAATAGAGTGATAATATATTAGTAAACATATGGATTAGTGTTTTATAATCCCTTAATTCACAATATATTGTTTCTTTGCTTTGTTATTATCATCTGTAGTTGTTAGTGGCTTAATAAACAACACCACTAACTCTAAAATTCTATAATTTTGCTAGCCTTATAGAAAAAAGTCAAACTTAAACATACAGGAATGATTTTTAAAATAATCCACATTGTATCTGAGTTGACTGCTGTTTCTCATGGTTTTGTATGAAATTCATCTAAAGCACTTTGTAATCAATAACAGCCATGTACACCTTTGTTATCAAAGTACAAGTACTTCAGTACTGCTTTTAGTGTATGCTTGTGTTGTCACATTACACTACAGTTCACTGTTAATCGCCTCATGTTCCTCTGAACAAAAACTGTGTTTAGCACCACAAGCTTTTAGCTCCATTAGCTTGGTTAGCTGTTAGCTTCATTAGCCAAACACACTGCAGAACTCTGCCTCCACTGGCTGCCAACAGCTAACTAGCTCTCCTCAGTGATTACAGCATGAGATACCCTCCTTTGCTGTCAGTGTTCAGTTTAGTTTGTCATTTGCTAAGAGATAGTTACAAGGTTACATAGGCATCTCGGAGGCATCCCAGGGGCGAGTGCTGTTTGCTGTTTTCATGAAATATTAAACTAAAAGGTGCAAATGAATTGGGATGTTTGTGGAATTGTGATGTTGCATTGGCAAAGGCTCGCAAGGGGATTTTTTTTTCATTATTTAAGCTTTATTTTGACAGGTAATGTCATCTAGACAGTGGGGTCACTCTCCAAAGAGATCTTATAAAACTTAATGGCCACCGGGGGCCACTTACAGGTGATATCTGGTGGCCACAGTGTAACTTTTTGTGGCCACAGGCCATCGGGCCATCAGCCCATGGTTACTGTCGAACCCTTTTGTCTAAAACATCATTGTGTGCTATAGCTTTAGGATTTCCCTTCACTGGAACCAAGTGGCCCAAATCATGAAAAACAACCCAGACCAAAAGTACACAAGTACGTGGACAGGCTGTTCACCAACGTTATAAACACATAAAGTGTATTTTTTTGTTTTTAACAGTAGCTCTGAATAAAAACTTAAAGAAGAGACAGCAGCATAAAAAAATTAAAGTCATCCATTTTATTGTTTGACAGTAGACAACAGAACCAGACAGACAAAGTGAGGGAGCATAAATGAGCAATGCTGTTTTATCCGATAAATGAAATGTGTTGGATGTGCAGGTGCACTTTAAAAGACTTTTTTTTTTTTCACGAGCTGATGGGCAAACTGTTAAAAACAGACTGAGGTGTAAACAGAATTACAACAAACAAAATACAAGAAAATAAAATTTTTTTCTAAATTAGTAAATCAGCTGGGTTTAAAAAAAAGTGTATTCTGCTGAGTGTACACCAGTGTGTAACCCAACACATGCTTATGATTTCTCATTTTGTGGAGTGTAGCAGGACTCCATCTTAGAGACTCCAATTGAACGCTCCCACCACGCATTGTTGAACCGCGGGTTCAGCTGCAGACAGGTGCTCTTGAATATTCATCGGCAGTGAGCCCTCACAGATTCTAATCACTGTCAATATGTGTGCACTTTGCAACTGTCAACTACTCAGAAAACAAAATATGCCCCCCGTTTCAACTGCTTATAAAAATGTATGATGCAGGTAGAAAATAGAGTTCTGAGTTTATTTAACTCAGATTTACACTAAGCCTGAACAATAGAATTGTTTTTAAATGATGTGGGGTTATGGGGAGATTGAAGGTGAGGCTTAAATGTACAAATCCAATATGAGTAATGGACTTTAATAGTTCAGTATGTAATGTATACATAAAGAGATCGAGCAAGACAAGTTCTCTCTTGATGGTCAAATGTCTGTTTTGTGGCCTCAGGTCAGCTTCATTTCCTTCAGCTCTGTCTCCGCTGTCCTTCTGCAACAATGTTTTGGGCATTTTTTCTCTCCAGGATCTCTCTAAGGGGCGTCAAGATGTCACCCTCTTGACGGTACAGAACACGGCTTCTCCAACTCCACCCACTCATTGTTATGGTGACATCCATACATTCCTGTCCTGTTTGTTCCGCTAGCTGTTTATTTGAAAAGGTTAGTGTCCAGAAAATCTTCACGGCGCTGTGCAGACATTTGTTATGAACAACTTTCTGACAACATTCTGAGCCATACAGCCAGATACATTTGACAGGGTCCTGCTACAGCTTCAGTCTAGATAATACAGCCGAGGATCTGATTTTACATAACGGCTGCAGTGATGGATGTGTCTAAAACTTGCAATAAAACCTGCCTCCTCAGCAAGGAGCTCCTAACTCACCTATTAACATACATATCATATTCCAATGTAAAGCAGGTCTGAACTGGATCTTGAAATACTGTTAATGAAACAACGGATATACATATGTATCCATATATGTATGGCCAGACACATTTTAAAGTTAATGTAAAAATACTCTGCTATGATAAATATTTTATTTAACATGATCCCACATAGAAAGTAAAAAGAAAGGAGCTATGAGCAGATCTATTCTTTCTCCCTTGAGAAATTCTGGATTCTGCCTCCACCCTGCCCACCACTGCTTCATGCGCTAGGTTTTGCTTTTCCTTTTGCTTTTTTCTTTCCGCTTTCCGCTTTCTTCAGTGTGGAGGCAGGTCTGGGTATGTGAGACTAGCACTATGTTCACCAAAGAGAGAGCGATGCGCATGAAGATAGCTAATGTTAGTGTTAGCCAGAAACATTGGAGAGATTCAGTCTTACATGTTTGAGCCTCAGTCAGGCCCAGACTCAGATGAGGAGTCTGTTACTCACTGAAATCAGTCATATCAGGATGTTAAGTTTAGCAGGCATCTTTTATTTGTTTATTTTGTTGGTTAGCTTGTTAGCTTGTAGCTGGCAGTGATTAACACAGTGTTAGTGGTTGTGAAACATACAATAATATCTGCTACACTGTTACAGTGTGTTCACATTGGTCAGGTATATTTGCGGTCAAGATTTAAACTATGCTGAAGCAAACTCTGCTCTCTGTACTAATGAGTCCGCTCTGGGCTGAAGGCTTCAGGGTTTTTTTCAGTGTTTTGTGAAACTCTGTTCCCCCGTCAAATAATGTACAGTAGCTTGAGAGACAGCTAGCTATTGGCTTTCGAATTAGTGACGCACCTTATCTAGCTCGCCCTGCGTATGTTTGCATCTTAGATTTAAGGGAGGTGCACAGACATAACCTCCCTCCATAAAGGAATGTAAAAACACCTTTTTAGTGACAAACTCTGCACAGATACAAGTCAGTATAGTCAAGGTCAGACATTTTAGAACATAAAAGAGCGGATCTTTAATTTTCCATCCAAAATGAGTTCTTTTGTAACCAAGATCTCTTTCAATCTGCAAATCCCAAATAGATGCTTTCTTGAGAATGTATCCTTTTTGTGTGAGAAGTCGTTGAGGTCTGCAAGGCTTTTGTGTCGGAGGGTTTAGTTTATTAGTTTTTGTATGCATCAGAAGAACAACAGTGTCAGTAGTTTGAATCCATAAAGTGAGGGAGAATGCTGCTGATCTCATTTACTATCACTAGTCAGTGTTGGTTTCTTTGAACCCAAACCTCATCCTTTCCCCAACCCTATCAAATACTTTTGTAAACCTAAATAAGCCTTTACCACAGCAGTGGCAGATCAGAGAACATATGAACCACTAATTGTAATGGTTTTGAAAAGGACGGACAAACAGTGCTATTCTGCCAGTTGGGAGGCAAAATCATAAAAGTATTATTTGTGTCATTCTGGAAGGCAATGGCAAACAAACTATTTTGTTATTTAGTTTAGAAGACAGCTACATGTCTAGCTTTTTAGCATTTGTCACAATCAAACTGCCCTCACCAGAAAACGACAGCATTGTTTGTTTGTTCAAACAATTAAAATGGCTGGCAAAACCTTTTTGAGAAGGGGAATGTGTTGGATGGGTCAACAAAGTAGGTGACTTTGACACGGGAGACAAATGTTCACATTCCGTTTCCGATCTAGCGTAAAGGATGGGTTCTTTTAACCATGAACACAATCATTTTTTAAGCAGTCATCAGTGTTGTCCTGCCCATAGGGGGATGCAGGATCAGAAACTCTTGCATCATTTTGGACGGCGATGACAAACGACCAATTTTGTCCTTTAGTTCGAAGAACTTGTTGACATCTATCCTCTGTGTGTGAAACACTGTCAGAGTCTGGGGAGGCCTTTGTGTTGGAGGTTTTACAGCTTTTTAGCTTTTGTTGAAATCAGCAGGTTCAAACAGTGTCCTACAACCAGCTGGCACCGTCCTGAACCTCAGGACTCCACTGAACTGGGATGAGGAATGCGAGGTCAGAGCCAATGCCATTGCCAGGGCTGACTGAGTCATTTTACACTCTGTCATCACTCTTATCACAATTTTACCCCCTCTTTCACTCTATCTTGATTGGTCACTCCTCTCTGGAACACGTCTGCACCCTAGAGGCTTTATCTGTGATTCCTTATCATCCCCAACTCTGCCTATCTCTCACAGCTCCCCCCTCCTCCTTTTTCCTTCTCTTTTTCTCACTGCACCTCTCTCACTTTTCCTTTCCGTTTGTCTGTTGTCTGTCATATTTGTCCTTCTCTATCTCCTGTAATAGAGTTGGAATNCCCCCCCCCCCCCCCCCCCCCCACCCCCACCCCCAGGAGCACACATCTGTAGCTCCTGACTTAATTATATTATTCTTTCTTGGGTACATTTTGTGTCATATTTCCTGGTTTTACCCTGTAATCACAGGGATGAACTTATCACTGCAGTACATCTGTGAAGATAGCTGGACTTTACACTTTGCACAATGTCAGCAAGGCTTGACACTAATTATGATATTTTCAAAGTCACTCACAGCAGAAGCACATTTATGCAGAGTCCATTTAAATTCTTAATTGTGCCTTACTGTTAAAAGTAGAGAGTCTGGGTATTTGGTGTATAGCCTTAGGAGCTGTTTGCCCTTGGCGATTCTTTCATCTTCAGATTTAATAGCATGAGTCAAACAGTGTTTGGTAAATTTGACTGGGGTACATCAAGTAGCTGGAGTTCCTTGTGCTAATATTGACCTGAAGGAGTGGGTGAAAAGGAACGTGTGGGACATGAAGATCCCTATGAGATGGAACAGGGACAGAATGCAGCGAACATTGTTAGAGGACGAGTGTGTTTGATATGTGTCCTTTGTCTTTCTTGCCTTGAAAGTCACTTGTATCCAAGACTTTTGCTTGGCATCTGATTTTCATAATGAAGGTGATGGTAGCTGCTTTAAGGTCTTTCAACACCGCTTTGAGGTTTTTACATGAACCTGTTACAGAGTTCAGTTGACACTTCCTTCCAGAGCAGTGCCCCGTGTACCTTGCTGGGCATTTTGAAGGACAGGATTACTGCTGAGTAGAAAGTCACGGGTATGGAATTTTAGGGGGCCGATAACCGTAACCATGAAGTTGTGGTCAGTATTAGCGTAACATGATTACTACTGTACTACATTGACCCTTTTTGTATACAGATTGTAGTAAACACAAAAAGCAATTTTTACTGATATGAGATGGACTAAGTGCCCCCACAATATATATTGTTTTATGCACTATATAACACCCACATGGTGTAAGTTAAACTTGTGTCCTAAAAATTCCTAGAAATTACATTTGTATATTACTGTATTGCATTTATAATTACGTTGTGGTGACAACATAATCACTGCCTGGATTGTGTTCAGTTTCTTTGAGTTAATAAACCATTACATTTATGTACCATGCTGGAATCACAGGGAGGTGTGGGATGTGGATGTCGGACATACAAAGTGGATTGTGACACCAGAATCCTGGGTTAGTGTCCAGACTCTTGTCTGTAGTCAGGTTTAGGCAACAAAAGCACTTTGGTTTTGGTTAGGGAATGATTGTGATTTCTGTATAATGTTAATAAAAAGCATACTAACAATCAGACAACAAGGCTGTAGTCACTACAAGTGGATAGAGTATTGCAGTATTGTTGTCAGTCAACATTTTGCTGATACGATCAGTGTCAATATTTTTGTGACTTGCCAGGTATGATAGCTTACAACATTTCCTTATGTTTCCCTCAAAAACACATTTGCTGTTTCAAATTATTTGTACATAAACATAATTTCTAGGAGACATAGTGTAAATTTACCAACGTAAGGTTCTAAGTTCCTCAGGAACTCACATGATTTAGCAGTCTTGTGAGACTAGCAGGGACTGACATGCCGACATGCAGAAGAACCACAGCTAAAAAAAAAAAAAAAGAAGAAGATCCTCAGCTATTGAAAGGCAAGCCTCCATGCTGTTGGTGCAGCGGCTGAATTTCCATTATCGGTACAATAATTACATTATTTCATGAATCAAAGGATGTTATGTCGGCCACTAATAAATTGTGCATACCTATTACTGCCCACTTTGAAAACCATGTTGTAGTGTTTCATGTTAACATGTTGTCTTTCCTCTTTGCAGCCGTTCACTTATATTGATTTCAGTAAAGGCATGAAATTCAATTACCAGACTGTTGAAACTTCTCTCAGCTGTGTAATCTATCACAGAAAATGTTAAATCTGCAGAGATTTTTCTCAAAGTTTCAATATTCTTACAAGGCGAGTTCCATGACAATAATGGAACTTTGAAAAAAAAAAAGAAGGAAGAAACAAAGAATGCAGACATGATTTTCACTGTGATGGATTACACAACCTTCAACAAGTTTCAATGAACCATAAAGAAACTAATGGCTGCTTGTTATGTAGGAAAAATACTTGCAAAGCGACCAGTAGTGTTGCATAATTTGTAGCTTGAGGAAAAATTATGCAGAAAGACTGCATGTTAGGATGATGCGTCCTGATTCTATGCTAATAAAAGCTCTTAAAGTATCGAGTTCTTATAACACATCCATGGGTTATGTGCTGGACTGATTCTTGTCTGGGAGCAGAGATGGGCACAAATACATCAATAAGTATCTTGTTATAAATTACAAATACTTGCTTATCAGGTGCATCAAAATAAAACATTTGATACTGGTATGAGAAATTTGTAACTTGAAAATACAAAAATACATTTAAATTGTTATTATCACATTTGAGGCATTTAGCCTCAATATAGGTCTGACCTTAATCCCTCTGCACTGATAAGATGAGCTCTGCTAATTTCACAGATCATAGATTTGAAGTGTCCAATCACATTATCCTGGAGGCTTCAAATTCAGGGGTGCATGCTGGGGGACTTTCAGTCTGTCAAAGCGACCGACCGACCGACTGACTGACTGACTGACTGACTGACTGACTGAACAGCCAATTAAAATGCAACTTGGGGAATTAAACAGTGAGGCCACAGTGATACATAGTTCTTTCTGATGACAACAAGGCCAGACATAACCCCCTCATCTTCCTCAATTACCAACATCAATCTAATAAAAAATCCAGTATTCTCTATTGGGTTACCCCCCTAACACTGCAGCATTAAGCATACTTTAAATGCATTTAATTGAAATACTGCCCATCTCTGGCTGGGAACAAATGACAGCCAATCAGAGAACACACCAGGTAGTTACTGCTCCCATTCAAGAAATAGTTTGGCACTTTACCACTTGTATATTTTAAACCAGTAAGCTATAAATCGTTTATTTATGAACTTTAGGGGTGCTGGACACCCTGAACAGAGTCAGGCTATCTGTTCCTACCTGTTTCCAGTCTTTGTGCTAAGCTAAGCTAAATGGTTGCAGGTATCAGCCTTAAGGCCCAGACATATCAACCTGACTTTAAAGAACTAGTGGCGACTGTTAGCCGTCTGACGTCACCTGTGTTTCGGCCAAAAAGTTGCACACGAACACACTGCAAAGACTACAGCCAACTAGCACATATGTTCTGCGCCTGTGTGAGATTAATGATGATGAGTCTGTATTTAGAATTTTAAGACCATCAGAACGCTAATTAGCATATTAACAACACAACCCAATGAACAAAGAACAAAGAATTTTTATTGTGCTCTAGCAAACAATAACACAATTATGAACCATTTCTGCTAGGGGCTAAAAAAATATGATCTTACCTAAAACAACAAATTTGTTGCTTGATTTCCTAACTACTATATCTCTCTTCGTGCACTGAGCCGAACTGCCAACCAGAGGGATTTATTTCATGGACACGTACTCATTCTGAATCAATTAAAAAAACATACAACACAGGCAAACTAGTGCTAACGTTGAGGGACACACTAGGGCAGGAGATGCTCATGGCCAACGTTAGCTTGGTGTGTCAGAGCTCCTTTATTTAAGGGACAGATAACTCTTATAACTCTACTATTTGCCAGAGGGTAAATAAGTGTAGTCTCCCAAAAATGTTGCACTGCTATCTGGATGAAAAGTATCGTGCAATCTCAGACCATCAGAATAGTAATGATGATGGATCTGCAGTATGTTAACCCTCCCAGATGTATACTCCCCATGAAATGTTCCTGAAAAGGTATATTTCCAAATGTCAGACCACTGTGTAACCTTTTTAATTTTTATCAGGAATTTCTCGTTAAACTAATGTGTCCAAATGGTCTTTGGATACTGCAGACAATGTGAAGTTAGTGAGGCTAAAACATGAAAGAGTTTTTATTCCTGCTTTAATTTACCAAAAGATTTTGGTTATTCATTTTCTCGCTTTAGTCTTGGTGGATTAGTTTGAGCTGTTACATGAAAGTGTTGGCTGTGACATTTCTGTGTCTGTTATTATTATATAGATAGAAGTATAGACTGCAGTGGCACTGAACATGTTAATCATTTTAAATTAAACAGCACATTTTTAAATCAGTGTTTCTTAATGACTAGTGCGTTGGTTTGTGTTTAATTCAGTCTCTTGTCACTGACTGTGTGCACTTGACTTTTAATAGCACATTAGTATGTGTGTGTGACTCCCCCCCAACACCTGGCTTCCCCATTTCCTCCACTACAGTTCATTCAGCAACACATTTCTCTGGCACTGAACTTACTTTTGATGATTATTTTGGCACCAAACATATTTTTATACTCTTTGAAGTGAATATATTGTAGAGACAGCTTGAAGTCCTCGCTGCCTGAGTTTAGTGAAGCCATGGTTATCGTGGGTTACAGATCTGGAGGCTTCCCTCATTTCCCTGTTTATCAGTTGATGCTGGCCAAAATGACTTATTGTTATTTCTGCTACTTGTCTAATGGAACAGCATTATCAAGGCTCTGTTTTTATGAGATAATGCTTGGGAAGAAACTGTTCAAGGTCTGGCATGGTCTACCAGATGTCAGATTACCACAAGAAAAGGCACTGTAAATAAAAGCACAGGCTGTCGAGCTGTTGCACACCACTGTATACAACATTGTGAGATATCAGAATTATCAGCCTATTACAGTCTAGAATGTGTTAAAATCCAATACATGGTCTTCTTGTGTGCAGTGAAAATCACCATCACCTCATCCATAAATAAAGTGAAGGCATTATACAAAAAGGGGGACTTGTCCAGTCTCCAGCGAGCTCCATTCCATTTTTTTTTCCAGAGGCGAGTCACAGCTTACATTGTCTTATGTTTGCTCCATGTTGTCATTCTCAGCACATTTCATAATGGATGAACATATTTCCTTCGTATACAGGAAAGCGCTGATAATGAGAGTTCTCGTTCTTTAGAATTTGCACCACTGATGATAATGGACTTCATTATGTCCCTCTTCCAGTAAGCTGTCACCCTGAACAAATTTAAATTAGCCAGCCCAGAACAGATCTTACACCAAGATTATTTCCATTCAAGGCACCATTTGGAGCTGTTTTGATTCCCTTTAATACAGGACTTTTCACTCCAGCAAGCAGCAGCCCTGTTTATTTGACTGTCACAACATTATAAATTACTGGCAGCTTTCTAAGCAATGACAAGAGGGGAGAAAAGTCACCTAGAACCAGCCTCGACTAGGAGAATGGGCTGATGTGAAGGATGCTGGCTCACTGGCTCCGAACAGGGCAAGGTGGGGTCTTGGGCAAGGGACCCTGAGGGAACCATGTGGTGGAAACCATACTGTGACTCATTCAATAAAGTTAATTAATGATATTTTACACATAATGAGGGTCGGTCTCCCATGTGGTCCTCTCTCAGGTTGAGTTCATGGAGAGACAGCAGTTTTGCTGCGGCTGCAGGGACCATTCTGGAAACAAAACAAGGGTTGTAACACGTCAGGTTGTGTTAAGGTCATTTTGTTATGACTTTGTATGTTTGAAACACACATTTACCGTAACATAAGCCTCTAATATTCATTGGTTTATAGATGGACTTCCTATGAAGGCTCCCCTAATATTAGCTCAATATATTCATATATTCATCATTAACATATTCACTTGCCAATTTTAACTTCAATGTGTTTTTTAACAGTAATTTGTATATGGAAGGTACTGCACCTGCATTACAATCATGCAGATTGATTGGAAACCATCTTGTTGCAACATAAATAATGATACACAATAGACCACATGCAGCTTATTGGCAGCATATGCACAGTTAGAACTAACAATACCAAACAGGACATAAAAAGCAACATATACCGATTGTTAATTACCATGTGTACACAAAGCAAAACTGTGTCTATAAACCAATATTCTACACAAAACACCAGCAAAAGCAGCAATGTTGATAAAATAGAAAAGAAACAGACATGTGCAACCTTCAAATTAATCTTTATACACAAACACAGACACATTGCATGGGAGATATAACAAAGCTGATGCACAATATTTACACAACACTGTCAATCAGAAATAAAAAGTTCTCATTTTAATATAACACCCATATTTTAGCTCAGTACTTACAAAACAAAACAAAAAAAGACACTGTTTTCTTTATACAAAAATAATACTTGAACAAACAAACCTGCATGGCTGTCTCACTGTTTTCAGTAAAATACATCAAACAATAATAATGCAGATGTTTATAAAATGCTACTCGAGCATCTGTATAATGGCTGTGCCAGCCTGGTTGCCAGAATAAAATGTTGACCCTGTACGTTTCCTCAAACCACCGATACGTTACATCTGTAAGTTTCATGCGTATGACGTAGTTCAGATTACATGTATATGAGCTGGGCTTCTCATTAGGAGGTGGAGGGGATGGTGGATGAGCTGCCAAGTAGCAGACCAATGTTTGAGACCAACAAACAACAACAGCAGGTATTTTTAACAACATGTTGGGGCATTTCCAGTTTGTTTGTAGCAACCAAACTGCATAGTTTGAGCCAAAACATGATGTTTTCCTAACACTAACCAAGTGTTTTTTGTGCCTAAACCTAACCAAGTGTTAACCACAGGGTTGTCACAACATAAAACTGGAAATTGAAATGTAAAGAAACAAAGTTTCAACATATCTGCTTCATATGAAATGTACAAATGTAACATGTCCTTGGTTTGCAGAAATGATACCAACATTTATTCCGGCGACTGGGTTGGCAGTGCAGTCATTCACAGCTCGTATGGGTTGAATGTTAGACCCTGACAGAAGAGTGGACATGCTCAGAGAGAGGTGAACTGGATCTGTGACATGGCCAATTACTGAGAAAAAGAACAAAAATAACACATTGAGCTTTCATCCTTTTCAGCAGTTGAAGCCCTTCTTTCTGAGCAAAAGGTGTCGTTCACAGCATGAAGTGTACACACTAAAATCAAAAACGCAGCCAAGCTTTTTCACATTGCATGTTTATCCATTTCTGGGCCTAGGAGTCAGATTTGCTGCCAGTTTGTGGTTCTGATTAGCATGTTTTCAGCTGGATTGACTCATGGTGAAACTCTGGGCTGGCTTCCCTCGAAAGGTGTAATAAACAGAACCTGGGAGGCTGCAGCATCTGCATTAACACCTTGCCGGGGATGTCTCCTAGGGCCCAGGAGCCGAGGACAGTGCCTTCCCTTCACACCTCGTTACTCCTGTTCCCTCCCGTGACCTTTCCCTGCAGGCAAACACGCACCCCATGAGACGGCAAGCCAATCAGTACCCCTCTCCCATCCAGCCCCACCCCTCACAACTCTTCCTCTTTGCTTCATTCCCTTCTTCCTCTGCCCAAATACACTGTCGCTGCAACTGTCATAGACTCTTTGGCTGAGTGGTATCGTTGTCGGCGGCCCCCATCATTGTCCTCCACTCTATCAGTCAGCGCTGTTTACGTTCAGGTGATTTTTGCTTTGAATCACTCCAGTGGAAACTGATGTGACCTTGAAGAGAATGTCTGTGTCTTTTAGACCTGAAGAGGAAGGAGAACGCTCTTTGAAAGTCTTGTCTTTCATGTCACTAATAGACAGGAGGCTGTCTGAATTACTTTTTTTTTGACCAGTCATTACAAAGATCAGGACGGGCTTGAATGCATCAAGCCTTGGAGAGTGAAAATGGAGTTCTCCGGGTGAAAGGAAAACGGGCCCTCTGGCAAGGTTGCATGGTTTGTCTTTGATGCTCCTGGCTTGACACGGGGAGCTCACCTTGACTGGGTCATTTATTCAGACACACACTAAGTCACCTGGCACTGGGAGGCTGAGAGACAATTGCATTTAGCCTTCATGGAGCAATGATGCCAGGGCACCAGAAAACATCTATATTTTAAACTTTCAATGGCCTGTCGTACTTTGAGTGGCAAGCCTAAAATTATTTTTTTTTTAAATTAAAAATGGCCTCACTCTCAACCTTAATTAATTCTCAGTTAAAGGTTCTCTCTCCAAGATAATCAAAATATAAAAAAACAACTTTTTACAGTCAGTCATGTGTCCCAAAAAAGAAATAAAATAAGTGAAAGGAAGCGTGAGAAACATGTAAATGGCACAGAAGCACTGGCTAGATGGCACTGCCCTTATCCCTTCTACCTTCTGAACAAACCATCCCAACCTGACCTAGGACGTCTGCAAGTCTCACACCATAGATGAGTTGCAAACTGCAGTGTGGCGAGTCAGAGCACAGAAAAACCCTGTTAATTGGTCCAGTCTGGCTGGCCCCTGTCAGACGAGGCCTTTCATGGCCTTTTCATGGGTTTCTCCTGGGAGAACTGAGGAGGCTGCCTGTAATGAGGCACCGTACCTGGTTGCAGAGGGGGGAATCAGGAGGGTCACTCGTGGGCAATTAGGGAGAAATAATGAGAGCTTTCTCTTTCTCTCTGTCTCTGTTTCCACCCCCCCTCCTCCTGTTTCCTGTGAGGACGGTGGCTCATCAGGTAACTTTTTAGGGAGGGGGGATCCCGTGAGAGGCAGCTCGAAGCCAAAAGTAGCACTGCAAGAAGAGAGCCAGAGCACTGTAGATCTTCCTCAAATATGCACAAAATAGCATTCACCACACATGCTGGAGCTCTGTTGACCAACAGTGGCAGCGAGCGAGACTGCAAACTTGAAAAGATGTTGTCGAAATATGTGTATGTGACACCTATCCTAAGAGATCTTAAAGTGACACTTGACACGTTATCAAATGAGCTGAATCTGTATGCAACCTGCTATCGCCACTGACATGCTGTAAACAGCAAAGGGATGAGATGAGATACCATAGCTTAGTTTGTATACAGTTCATTATACAAGGCCAAGGTGAGATGCTGTATCTAAGCATGTATACAGTTCATTATACAGAACTAGTTTTCCCCCATCACTCCTGGGATTGCAGTTTTTATACAGCCGGCATTAGCTACTGCAGCTCCTTCTTGGCTGCTCCTGTCTGGAGACGGATTTCCTCTTCTTTGACAGAGATTGATGTGCTGCCTGTCCCCTGCTGTATAGCACTCAATATCCACTGCACTTAATATCCAAATGGCACCAAATCAAAATCGCCGCCAGTCTGACATCAGGGTGAAACACCTCGGCTAAGTGCAGCACCTTATTTACATGCACAGAACTGATTCATTTTTTTTAGGGGTTGAGAGGTGATCAATAATTTACATGCAGGTAAGTGCCTTATATGTGTGAAATTGTCCACACGCCTCTAAGAATAATGGAGAAGTATTTGAATTGCCATCCAGATGGTTAGGGCGGCTATTAGCTGAAAAGAGCCATAAAAATGGATTAAAAATCAAATTGAAATTGTGCAGGGCAGTGAGTCCTTTTGTTGCGCATTTGCGGCTAAAAGGAGCATGATTAAGTTTAGAAAATATATTGTTAAAATAATTAGTTTTGCCTGTTGAGGTGTGGAAGAAAGCCAGAGAATACTGGACAAAAAAATCTTTTGTGCAGGTTCTGCATTACATCAAACTGTGAGATCCACAAAATAAAATCACTGTGAAGCTGGTCCTCCCACTTCCTTCTCCTTTAATGATAATCACAGATTCCCTCTCTACAGGCTGCTCCCGGTCTTGCTTTTTTCTCGCTTTAGCCTTCAATTTTGCTTTTGCTGCTTTAGCACGGTGTTGAAAAACCCTTTTGAATACATTTGTTGTTGAGGAATACTAATCCACAGAGGGTTGAAATGCAGCTGCTGCCCTTTCTGTGGACAGATCGGACATTGAGCTGGAAGGAAGAAAGAATACTGTAGGTGCAGAGTGGTACTGAGGGCTGTGTTCTGCATTCAGTTTTGAAGTAGTACGACGACACTGATGGCATGACAGATTTGGGTTAGGATCCAGACCTTGTTTTGGATCTTGCTGTTTTTGCCTTGGAGAAAGGGCCATAAATGTTATAGCAGTCGTGGAAATCCCTCCCTGGTTAAAGCTCCATCTGTGCACATGAGTAGCAGAATGTGCACGAGGCAGTAAAAAATGAATGTGAGGATTGCGAGATGGCCCAGGGAGTCTGTTGTGCTGATAGAAAATGTAAAGTGCTATA
The DNA here is from genome assembly GCF_006386435.1 of Epinephelus moara. Lineage (NCBI taxonomy): Eukaryota > Metazoa > Chordata > Actinopteri > Perciformes > Serranidae > Epinephelus > Epinephelus moara. Next base: position 11,295,339 of record NC_065523.1, on the reverse strand, counting down.
GTCATGGATGTAATGTAGAATGATTGTCTGTCTCCCCTGTTTATTTGCCAGTGTAAGGGCTGTAATGGAGACAAATGCTCGTCTGAGCCTGTGAACCTGCTGCTTTGGCAATCTAACTCCTCGGTATATGTAGCTGTTCTGACAGCCTGCACTGTGAGGACTGTGTGAAGGCAGGTGAGAGGTCCTTAGGTGACTAACCTGGGTTTTATGCCTTGATGACTCCTTGTTACTCTCATAGCTATTTCCCAATTGCCACCAGCAATTCCACCCTCTGTGTCCATTAGATGCAGGGAACATGGATCAATATGTGATGCAATTTCCCTGGGGAATGAACGAGGCTTCTTTAGGGTGGCTGGCCCACTTTCTCCCCCTCTTTTTCGCTCTCTCATTCTCCCTCTCTTTCTTGCTTCCTCCTCCTCTTTTACATGCCATGTCGAGTAAACCTCAGGTAGGTGTCGCAAAGACAAAAGGAGATTTTGCTCAATCATTTATCTAAGTGAAGTAAAATTCACCGGCGACAGGAAACACTTTGTTACAGCAGCTAAAACAGAAACCTGTCACCCAGGTCTCTCTAAAGCAGATGAAGAATGAGTCATCACCAGTCCAACACCCACCCAATAGCGAGGCTGGCACTCAGCATGCCAGCAACATCATCTGCCTTACAAGGAATGTTGCCCAGCTATTATCTTTGAACAATGAGCCACGGTTTGCTAGTATTCGATTCCGCAAAGGTCAACATCATTTTGCCACTGGAGTAAAGTGTTGTTTTCATAATGAATATGCCCTAGATCATGCACAGACACAACACAGCCTATACAGTCTCAGTGCATTAAAGCTCAGAGAGCAAAAGCACATTATAAAGCAATTGCATACCTTTGTTAACAGAACACTCCCCCTCCCTTTTTTTGGTTTTGTGTCATGATATTTTACTGCACACTGTGTTAGTCCTTTTTGCACTATAAAACCCATTAATAATTCAAGTAATGCTGAGTTGCAGAGGCTGTTAAAAGATGCTTTTTATGTACCTGGACCTCGTTACACGGTGATATGTATTTGATTATATTGATTTCTGGGGACTTGATTTCAACCATGATGAACATCAAGATAATTAAATGAATACAGTAGTGCTGTTGGGTTTTCACTCATCTCATCTCAATTATTTTCTGTACTACTTTAGACCAATGTATAATGTTAATCCTCAACACCCGTAATGAAACCCAGAAGAAATCTACAGCTCTTCTGGGATTACAGCTGAAGTTTTCTCATAATTGTTTGAATGCCTAAAAGTAGCACCCTTAACTATTCAGATAAATATGACAATCTACTCGGACTAAGAAGCTCTGCGGCCTGTACACACCCTGTAACTGGAAACATGCTAACTAGGCAAAATCCCCAATTTTCAGTGGCATTCAGGCAACTGTCATCAAGTCAAATTGTGGATTCCCAGTATTAGGCTTGCCATGGTAGTTGGTGTTAACTGCTGCTGCACGGTGTTCAGGCATACACTGATTATACACTGATTACATTACTTGCTCACCGCCCCCATTGTCGTTTCGCATGTTTTTTAATAGAAAAAAACCCCATTTACCTCATTTTCACTTATCAGCGCCTACGTTCATCGAATAAAAAAACCTAAAATTTGTAAAATACTAAGCGTGTTATCGATAATTAGTCCAAAGACTGACACTACAGTGTCTGTGTCTGTCTATAGCAGGCATCAAATCTCATTTATCAAGTGATAAGAGTAAGAAGAGTTGATCAACAAGATGATTGCGGAGGATCTGGTGTCAAAGTGAAAAGCAGAAGCGCCTACTTGGCAATATTTTGGATATAACCCCAAAGCTAAAAGGGAACCCAATATGAGGCATTAATGAGGTAATCTGCAAACTTTGTCTCATGAACGTGACAGCATCTTGAGGAAATACAGCAAATCTACACACACCCCTTCAAGTACACCACAAGGGTGAGGCTGCCGAAATGGGCCCCCCAGTTACGGTAAGGGGTAGATCTAAAGTCAAACGTCAAAGTCAGGGCTCTACAGATATTGAGCGTCATTGATAAATATCTCTTCTTGTAAAATGTCCAGTGTTATCTGTAACACCGGTCACAAGCTTATTAACTGGTGGGAAAATGTCTTAACCCTGGCACCCTACCTGGTACCTTTCTGTGTAATGTTAACAAGGTCACTTTACTGTTAATTACGCAATCATTACAGTGGAGGATAAATCAATTGAAGCCACAATAGCTTTCAGTTAAGAGTTGTAATATCCAGTGTTTTTCGGCAACTGTCTTCATCTTCTACTCGATCTAACCTCCCTTGGTTGTTTGTCCTCATCTCATTGGTACCTTAACTGCGACCCAGCCCTTTGCATTTCTTTATTGGAGTACTGTTAAGTCCAACACGTGTATACATAGTTTTCTCTGTGAAGTTTGCAGATTTGCACAATTACTCCTGATATCCCCTTTCAGAGTTACAGTTAGCCCGGTGCTGTGTAAACTAATTGATTCATTCAGTTTGTTTGGTAGAGGCCCTGTAATGATGGGAGTTATAGAGTGCTGCATTTGAATGTTCCCTTGCTGGGGTAGTTTGCAGCTTTTCTCAAGGTTAAGTGTTTCATGACAACAGATTGTAAATGCAAAATGCAATGTTTACAAGGCAATGGACCACATTTTTTTCCCCTGCAGTTCGCACTGTCATGGGTCAGTGATTTTCTGTGGGCTTTAGGTTTTGTAGTTAGCACACTGTAGCAGTTGAAAGATGTGCATGGTGCGCTGGGTGATCAGAAAGTCTGAAATTGGCCCAGAGAGAGCACCGCTGTCAAAAAAAAGACCACAGCATTGAGGAAAAGAAATGGAAAATGCCATCCCCTGCTGAGTGAATGAATACATGAGTTTCTCTGTGAACTTTTGGTCGTACTGCTTGGATCACAGCATCAGCAAAAAATACTCTTAACAGTCTACAGGTTTCTAAAGGGTATAATAAAACAGGAAGGGTTATTTATTTCAAAATGCATAGGTTAGGGTGAGGTAGGAGCACGAGGAGGGATTCAATGTGAAAGCAGGAGGAACCAACAGTTAAGATCTTCACTTGTCTCATTGTTATATTTGTCCGCAGGGGGATATTTCTGTCAGCCTTTCTATGTTGATTCGAATGGATGCTGTAGGTGTCTCGCTCCGTGTCTTTAATCAACACACAATGTTATCTTCCACCAGCCCTGGCCCTGCATTTGTTTCTGTGACTGTTTCACGACTGTGCCTCGGCTACTGAATGGCACTATTTGAGAGATGAGAGAGCAGTGGTGCAAATGTCGTAAAAAACAGCAGAAAAGACAAGACGGACAAAGAGAGAGAATGAAACGGAGGAGACAAAAGCGACAAAAAGAAGTCTCTGGTTCAGGATCTGAAGAAGAGACATCAGTATGTGTGGGCAGTGTTAAATAATTTACTCCTCCCTGATCAGACCCTATTTAATTAGGCCTTGTTCCGCCGATTTAATCAGGCCCTCTTGGTTGGGGTGTTGGGCTATGAACTGTGAGGGGCGAAGGAGCATCATATGCTCGCCTGCTGCGTGATCACAGCGGGGCCTCAGGTAGAGGACACAGGGACACGTCCTGCCGGCTGACTACAGTTATTGCTAACAACACTAACAGGGCACAGCAGCAGACCCCAATGACTCCTATAGGCCTGCTAACAGGCTGGAGTCTAACACTTTTCATAGCTTCACTTAACAAGAATTAGCCTTCTAATTACACTCCTCTAAACATTTTATACAATTATCTTTGTATGTGCACAGTTGTGATGGTGAGGATGTTACTGAGCAACAGACCCAGAACCATCCCTCCAGCCCCTTTCTTAGGATTAGTGGCAGCATCTTTAGAACTGGGATCTTTCTGGAAATGATAGCAGAGAAGTAGGGGTGCATCTAAGTATTGTGTTGCCCAAGGCTAGTTTAGAGGAACTGCAAGCTGCCAGAGGATCCAATTTCAGGCCATTTCCCCCCTAAAAAAATTGTCTGAAGTGGAAAATCACACCTGATGGCCCGCCAGCATGGCTTTCAAGCCACTAGATGGTAGTATGGAAGTCTTTGTACAAATCAATTTTCTGAAAAAAGGGGGTTATGTTAAAAAAAAGAAAAGGTTGGACAAAAGTCGAGATGACCATCTGTGTCCTTTGGTAAAAGACTGTGTTCTCGTTTCTTCCCACATAGCGAAGAGATGGACTAGATAAGCAGTTTTTCTCTCACACTGTAGGATAGATGTGAATCGGCCGGTGGAGGACGTTGAATTTGTTTTAAGCTACACTCCCACGACATGCAGCCAGTGCTGAGGTACACACTTTGATATGTGACATGCAGAGAAGGGGAAAAAAAGAGAAGACGATGTGGAAGAGGAGGAAGAAGCAAAGGGAACAGAAGTGTAGTGTCCCGCTGAGGTAATTTGCCTTGGGTCTTATAGAGCTTACTCGCACTGCTGGCAGAGTCATATGCAGGCTGATACAGGAAAAGGAGAAGATGTGGGAACAGCATGAGAAGCCAGCAGAATCACAAGTGTTTGAGATTTACCTTGTAGCTTCAGAGGAAATAAGAAAAAGTGAGAGCGAGAGAAAGCTGGGAGTGGAGTAGGGTTTAACTAATGCTCAAACAAAGGTAACTGAGCATGTGTGCTCGGGCACATGCGCACACAGTCATCATCCAGTGCGTTTGGGAAAGCTAAGGCCAATTTTCATGGGAACGTAGCAGTTTTGAGCACACATAAGCACCTGTGACACCTTTGGCAGTGCCAAGAGCCCACACATCAGCCGGCGTTGACAGCATGGCTGGCACATGCCTGAGGGGCTGGGAAACTTCCCCTCTATAATTGCATCCCATGTCAGCCTGTGACAAGTCGGGCTCAACCAGCACTAATCATGAGCCAGACGACCTCCACCTCCTTTACCCTCTCGGATCCCCCCGACCCCAACTTTCACCCCGCTCAGCACTCTTCCACTCGAGCTATCTGCTGCCCATCTTTGTTTTTGCATCATCGGGGTATCACCCCTGAGTGAGCTATTACATCTTTATCTCAGCACCTGATACCATCAGCATGACTCAACAGTCAAAGCAGTTCTGTCTCATTAGTCTTCTTTAAAAATATCTGTTAATGTAGCCATTTTCCATTTATTCCATCTGTTATTCTCACCGGCGCTCTACAGCTGACACATTTTACTCATTTTATGTTAATTACATCACATTAGTTAAAATAATGCCAGGATGAAGATGATAATAGTCTGTCTACACTTACAGGACTGCTGGCTGAGGATTCATGAGCTTCTTCACACCTCCCATGAAAAGTCTGCGTGTGACTATGATACAGTCAGTTACCAGACGCGTTAAAGCAATGTACTTTTGTGATTTAACACGAGGAGGCGATTCGTAACAACTTTATGTGCGTGACGGCAAGTTTGTAAAAGTCTGTACAGCGGAAAGTCCTTGTGATCTTTGATGAGAGATATCTGTGTGTGTGTGTGTGTGTGTGTGTGCGTGTGTGTGTGTGTATGTGTGTGTGTGTGTGTGTGACCACATCTTTGATCTCTGGTGAGTGATGTGTGTGTGTATGTGTGTGAGTGAGTGAGAAAGAGAGCGACACGGTGCTAGTGCCTCCTGCCTCCTACAGATTGAGGTGAGAGCAGCCAGGTGGGGCCCGGTCGTGTCTGTGTGCCACAGTAACTGGATGTGATGGGTGGCCTCTGGGGATCTCTGCCTTAGAAGTGCTAAACGAGCGAAGCAGAGCAATCACACTGTTCCTGTGTGCGTATGCCTGTGTGTGCGCGTGTGTCGCATGCCCACACACACCACACCATATATATATATTTATATATGATAGTCAGTTTGCTTTTCTGTTGCCACTGGCTCCGTGTCTGTGTAGGTGTGCATGTCTGCTATAAAGGACACTGCATTTATTTCCGGACTAAATATAAGCACCACAAGATGGATGATAAGATAAAAAGCCTTTAATGTATTAAATGTTGCCAGGTAACAAGCCTTTTAAATACACAAACATTGCAGCTGTTTCAGGTCAGTACGGTGACGATAAGTGCTGCAGACAGTCCACATGTGGTGGAGCTGTAATGCTGCTCTCCTAGCATGACTCCAGTCACAAAGGTGGTGACAAGACACAGGTTCCAGTCTAGAGACTGTGACCCCACCCTCCTCTAACCACCTCCACCCCCTTGTGTCTAAATGTGATTGTTAGCCTGATGCCCCTAAAAGGGCAAACCACTCCCCACCCCTTCATTAACCAAATGGAATTGACTTAATTCAATAAAGGAGTAAAAGATTTCCTCCCGTGAGAGTTTTTTGTGTACATTTCTGCCTTTTGCACGTTGCTGTGCATGCTTTCACAAATATTACACAGGCAACCTGCGAACTGAGCCCTCATGCATACGAGAACAAAACAAACGAGCGCGTGTCACAGGTTGTGTTCTTGCCGCGGGCCAACGCGGCCCCAGTGGTGACACTATAGAGGCCTCCGGTAGCACCGGGACCCCACGGCTCCGCCCGTGCCCTTGTGCACCGCCCGAGCCGAGGTGAATGCCAAGGAGTCTCCGAGCCACTCCATCAAGCAGCCCCCCCTACCTCCCACCCCAGGGGAACACCAGCCAATGAATTACAGATTAGATCATTGTTACAGGATCATAACAGTGATCTAATTGCCAATTTCTCTTTTTAATTGAATTTGGTGGAGTGAAGAGGCAGAGATAGGATTCATGGGACTGTGTGTGGAGCCGATTGGAGTCGGTCTGCTGTTGACCGGACACGACAGTTAATGAGGGGAAAAATACCGGAGCTTGACATTCGGCTGCAAACTGGGCGTTGACTGCGGAGACGTCAGGCCCAATATCCTCCACAGTGCTTCTTGTTCAGACTGAATCTTGTTTTTGGAACGTTTAGGGTGTTGGCTCACTGAAATTAGTCAAATTGTATTGACAGCATTATGAATCACAGTTGAATCAATGTAACTGGGTTGCGCACGGCTGCTTGTGATAGTCTTCCATTGTCCTTTTTGAATCTTTAGTTATTCTACAGGAATTTAACAGGGTTTGTCCTTTGTTTGTGTTTTGTAGTGCAAATGGCTTTAATCTGACTGCTCCTCTGACCTGGCATCAGCTAATTGCAGTTTGTCTGCGTCTGTTTTCATGCCCCCCCCCCTCCCCCCGCCCAATCCTCACCCTCTCATCCCCAACCCCCCCACCTCCAAATCCTACACCCAGTCCAACCAAAAATGAGCTCCAGAGTGTTGTCTGATTATAGCTTGGTTAAATTAGATGAGATAAGTTAGCCCACATCCCCTCCGCAGCCTTGCTTGAGAGCTGACAAGCCCAATACATCTGCCGCGGCCATGGTAATTGAGATGGGGAGGGGTGAAGGGGGGTGTCGTGGTTGGATGTGGATCTGTGTGTGTACATGAATGTGTGTGTGTGTGTGTGTGTGTGTTCGTGTGTGTACATGAATGTGTGTGTGTGTGTGTGTAGAGGCGTGTGAATGGGAGGGTTGGGGGGGGGCTCCCTCTGTCTCTTGTTCCTCAGTACCTGTCATTGATGAGGAGCCAAGGAGAAGCTTCAGCTTGAAGCTGTCATCGGCCCTCTGAATCTGTCTGCCTCACTCTATCATCCCTCCCTCCTCCTTCCTCTCTCTCTCTCTTTCTTTCTCTTGCTCTCTCTCTCTCTTTCTCTTGCTCTCTCTCTCTCTCTCTCTCTCTCTCTCTCTCTCTCTCTGTGTGATGTGGATGCAGAGTGTGTGAGTCGTGAGCCAGCCAGCGAGCGTGTGCGCCGTAGGAATCCGCGCGACCGGCTCTTGAGGCGTTTAAATCGGAGACACCGCAGACCGACTGGGGTGCAGGCAGCCCGCCACCCTGACACCACCGAGACCGACGCTCCCTCTCCCGGACTGACAGGCCAATCGCAGGCCACCACTCGCCCTCCCTCCATCCACAGCACGCTCTCACTCTCTCTCTCTCTCACTTACTCACACTCCCTCCTCCTCCTCTTCTTTCTCTCTCTCTTTCTCTCTCACTCTGGTTTTCATTCCTTTGCGTTCAATCCGTGCATCCCCTCCTCCTCCACCTCCTCCTCCTCCACCTCCTCCTCCTCCTCCTCCTCACACCTTTTGGTCAGAAGAGGAAGAGGAAGCCCAGCCCAGGGAGAGACGCTGAGAGGATGAAACTCTGACACGCCGACAGACCACAGGGAAACAAGAGCACAACTGTGAGTACAGCAGTCCTTTCACCTCTCACTCAGGCTTAACGCTGTCACACACACCTCGTCTTTCAGACACACACACACACACACACACACACACACACACACGTGTCCGGCATTTACTTCAAGCACACACAGTGACTTGACTCTACACCGTACTCACCATCTCAAAACCGTACTCACCATCCATCCACTGCTCAAGTGTCTTTGTCTTTTTCAGGCAGTCACAATAACAGTCAAAGAAGTGCAGGATTGTGTTGTTTGAACATGTGCAGTGTGTTCCTTTATGTCTGCTGTTTGGATTGAGCTTAGTCCTGTATTTAGTGCAGTGCACGGGATGCAAACAAAAACAATCCAGCAAAAGTGCGTTTCCTACTTTCCAGTATGTGTGTGACATTTCCCCCCACTTTAATGGGTCCACTTTTATGCTTTTTGCCAAAAGTCAACAGTGCATTTGATGTTTCTTTGTTTAGCTCAGATGAAAAATCACCCCAGCAATATGCAAGGTCAACTGAATAATGTTTCACATCCGCCGCCTCCTGTTGTGAGCTTCTTTTGTCTGTGCAGTTCAGCTGTTTTTTATTGGCAATACAGGCATGCTGGATCACAACATGAGGGAAACGTCCCTGTTCTTATCTCCCATCTTAAACGTATAAGCTGCTATAAGCCAATAGATGCCTGCGGGGCGAAAAAAGGGGGCGTACTTTCCTCTCAATGGCACAAGAATCCCAAGCAATCCCCACTGCTTATTGTTTAGCGCTCAGCCAGAGGAGGTCTGCATGCCGGGCTGATCTGCGCCGTTTGCGCCACACTATTTTTTGATTATGTTCCTGGTTCATCTCTGGCCGAGGCGATTTCCTATTTCCTTCTCCCATTTCGAGAGCGGGGAGTATAATATGATAGCGGCTCACATGCGGGGAAGTGCAGACAGTGGATCTGTGCAGAGGACACAGATTGCATTTCCCCTGGAGAATGCTCTCGCTGTATTAAAGGCACTAGAGGGCTGCTCGGCACTTGTCATCAGCTCCGCTAGTAATGCTGGCAAGGGGAGAAAGTAGACGTGGTGTTTACGGCCACTCTCTCATTTAAAGAGCTCCCATTGGCCCTAATGCCACAGCTGCATCACACCGGCCCGTTGCAATCCAGGTTATATTACATTTGTGAGGCCCAGGATATTGTGCCGGCGCCTCACTTTGCTTTGACAATCTGATGAGCAAATGTTGAAAATGAAAAGATATATATGTTAAACATCCCACAGTATATTAGATTTGTTGTTGGACTATAAACTCCTGGAGAGAGAAGTAAAGTATTTGCATTTTTATGGTGTGGTTTAACACGGATCACATGCACCACAGCGCCGGTTCCTGCTTAAAATTGAATTTGTATAACTCCTCCATTTAGTTGTTTGTAGTTCTGTGTCCTGTCATTCTCTATTTTGTTGTTGTTCATTTATAATTCTAATGATTTTCTGGCATGTTTAGCTGCTATAGGTAATATTTTTTCATGCTTTCCACGTTGCTGAATCTAAATGAGGGATTGATCTTGACTGTTAGAAATGTGAAGTGACACATCAATGGCTCTCGAGGCCCAGCCAGCCTCTGGTTGCCGATGTGTCAGCAAAAGTGAATGAAAAGCTTGAGACTCCCGTCCTCCTCTGTCTGGCCTTGGCAAATTTACTGAACCCTTGTGGTTTAACAAACACACACACACACACACACACACACACACACACACAGTGTTAAATCAAGGTAAACAAGACAATTATCTAGCCTTTCCTCCTCTGTAGTTGCCTTCTTCTTCCCCATGCAAGGATTATTGGGAGAGGCTGATTAGTTAGAGTTAAAAAGGAAAACTAAGTGTCCTACATAAGAAAGTGTAACTCCACTGACCATGCAGCATCACCTATAACCACCATCAAAGCTATGATATCCGTGGCACAGGAAGATTACAAAAGCTACATCACAAAAAGTAATTTAAACTCTCTAAATTAATGCAACTTTCATTTCGGATTTGCCTGTGGCTTTCATCGAAAATTCCTGCAATTTAAATGCAGAAAGCCTGCCTGCTTCTGACTTGGTCTCTGACCGTCGATTTAAATGTATCTTCTCCACGTTGTATGTTTCATTGTTGAGAAATATATTCAAGGGGAAGTTAATAGCCTTTTATGCTAGGAAACATATTTAATTACATATATCTTTCACTGCAAAGCTTTTACCCCAGAGGTGCTGTTAATGTAAGTCTGTGATCTTTGCAATTATTACAACTGCTTGTGAAGGCAAGATAAGTTACTGTCACCCCATATTTATTACTATCCGCCCATGTATCTGCACTTATTGATTAGATGGTTGGTAACCAGTCCTGATCATCAATAGAGATCCTTACAAGGCGAGGGCCAGATAGTCTTTCCACTCTCCCTGAAGGCTCAATTACACAGCATGCACAAGGAAATGTGTGAGGGGGGAGAAGGAGATCAGCTTCTGACAAGGTCAAATTATATATGTCAGCTTCAAATCATTTTGTCGAGGTATTCGGCCACATCTGAATGTAAAAAAGACACATTGGGAAAATCAATAAATGTTGTATGCTGGAGCTCTTTAAATATTCAGATACCTAGCTGATTAAATTATGTCTACTGGAAGAGATGGTTTGAGCTCCTCCTGGGTGTTTTTCATTTATTTTCAGAAAATCTCCACCTGACTTTAGGGTATTAGCTGCCAGTAATTGCACATCTTGAATAAATGAGCAGCGGAATTTACTAATTTGCCAACTTGTTACCATTTAAACGATGGTGATTACAATTGCAAACCCATCATATGTTCGCCAGTCTTGACTCAAATGCAGCACTACTTGTGTTGCAGAGTAGAAAAGTTGATGCTGTAATTGGTGCTTTGTGGGGCTGTTTGCTTTTGCTGGTGTTCTTAGACAATGGAACACACAGCCTATTCAAAAACCCGTGAATACCACAATTCAATGATGAAGGACATGTGTAGCAAATATTGAAGATACTTTTTTTCACTTGGTAGAGAGCCAAAAAGCAGAATTGATTTGTTGAGTGAGCCTGGGAAGGATAGCCTCTCCTCAAAAACCTTTGTGAGAAAGATGGTAATTGCAGGGCAAAGTGCTGCTGACAAAATACAGGAGGATTACCATATGACACCAATTGCAAGGTTTTGGAAGGTATACATATCAACAAAAACATTAGTTTTATCTCGCAAAGTAACGTCTACATCGGCAACGTGTTTTAAGGGTCAGTTCACAACACATTTTCTCATTTACCTGTAGTGCTATCTATCCATGCAGAGAGTTTTTGGTTTTATTTGTCTGGAATTTGAGATATCTGTAAGATTTCTGCCACCAGACCAATACAGTTTAGGTAAATGGAATTTTGTTTGTGGTGCTCAAAACATTGAAAACCAACATTTAAGAACAACAGCATGTCCTATAAGATGTCCTTGTTAGCCTATGTTCTGATTACTTATTGAATCAAATGGGTTGCAAATAACAATGGTATTCATGATTAATTATTTACTGATTATTTCTACAATAGATCAACTGATCATTTGGTCTTTAGCATGTTAGCAAACAGAAAAGAAGTGCGTATCAAAAGTTCCCAGAGCCCATGCTCCCTTCTTAAAATGTCCTATCAATAATCTAACACAGTCATAAGCCCCTTTTACACTGCCAGATTTTTGGCGAATGTTGGGCCGTTTTGCTGGTAACCTGTGAGCGTTTAGACACATAGAGCCGGACTGGCGGGTTGATTCGAGGTGCCCAATTTTCCGCCTCGTAGGGTAGTCATATTGGCGGAAACCTTTTGGTTTAAAAAGAACGAGGCGCCCTTCCGCCATGGGAGGGGCTGTTCATGACTTGTGGGAGGAGCTGTTGATGACGCCGCATGTGGGACCCACTGGCAGTGGATAAACAGGAAACAGCTGATAGCAGGAATGAGCAGCTAGTACTAGTAGCAAGAGGGAAACACAAACCTGACAGACACTGTAAAGATGAGCAACTGGGGAGACAAGGAATTGCGCGCCCTCCTTGTCCTCGTAAACAAAGAGGCCATTAACCGTCAGATAATGGGGACGGTGAAGAACAGGCCAACTTATGAGAGAATCGCCGAAGGACTGACGAGCCGTGGTTTCCCTCGGAGTATATCACTGTTTACGTTTACATCTGAGCTACATGTGTTGTTACTTGCTCATGCCCCCCATTGCTCCGAAGAAGGCACATTCTGTATAAAAAAAAGTATGTAGGTGGCATTTTGCCGCACTCCCCGATTTTGTTTTTATACTGCCAATGCTGAAAAAAGACTGATTGGGCTTTCCTGCAAATTTGCACAACTCCTATTTAAAAAGGGCTATAGAAAACAAAGGGAACCACATATCACATTTGAGAAGCTGGAACCAGTCTATGTTTGCATAACCCCCCTATTGGATGAAATATTAATCGCTTAACACGTTTAGTACGTAACACATTAAAACAAGGTTGTTGTAGAACTCAAAATGTTAACTGTACCAATATCAGTCTATTCACATCAGATAATGAAAAAAATTAACGGCAAAATAAGAAAGTACATCAGTATGTGATTCCTTAGATCTCATATTGACATAGTTTTCTTTTAGCCTAGATACTTTAACAGCATAATAGAATTCCTGAAATGCAGTTATGGCTTTTGGATTTGGTGTGCCACCCCACGATTTTCAGTGACCCCACCTGGCCACCGCTACGAAAAATGTCTGTGGGCACCACTGCAATTAGCTGATTAATCGATTCCGCTGTAATGGAAACTGTCAACAGTGATGTCTGTTGATTATCCAGACTAACCAAGACTGTTTTTCTTGGAAAGACAAACTGCTGTTGAGTAAAAAGTCCTTTTCGATGCTGCGAGAACCACAAGCAGATTTCCGTTCACCTCCATGGTAACAGTGGCAGTAAGACGGATATCGCAAACCTTGGCAAATAAACCCAAAGTATTTACATGGTTGGATATCAGGAGGAGTAAGTAGGAAATGTGTTTGTGTGAATTACCTTGTTAAAGTTGTCCTGTACAGAAATTGTGCTGTGAACAGAATGTTTATTTAGTCCATTTTATTAGAAAGTTTATAGCAGCCCTGGGTGGGCTTTTGCCACTCAGTCGCTATTTAATCAGTCTGTACCCCGGGCGTTAACCTTCATTACCTCTCTGTGTCATTCTCTGCAGGGTCATGCAAAGTATCATCAAATATTTATGATATTAATAACTGCCTTTAGGAAGGAAAAAAAAGAACATAAATAAATCTGCTCTGCAAAGCACACGATTAAGGAGTCCATTCCATTTAATAAATGGGTGAAGGGGAAATAAAAGGGCAGTCCTGGAGCTAAAGGGACGAGACGTTACAAAACCAGCGACTTAAGAGGGAGATGCCACAAAGTCGGAGCAGCAGACGGCTTTTGTGGTACAGTGGGATATTTCTTCTGTAAATTTGTGCATTATCTGGTGTGCAATTGTTCTTCTGAGAGCTTATGCGAGCCTGAGAGAAATCGTTGTTGTGGATGGCTTGAGCATCCGCGGTCCCCGGGGGGCCTCCTACATCGACAGACTCCAAATAGACAAACACGCAGACACCCACACACATGCGCACACATATGTACACAGAGCTGTTTAGCATGGAAGCCGATTGAGGCAGGGCCCAACATTAATTATCTGTTTTTCAGCCGAGGTCTGGTGACAGTGATTAGAGTGAGGGGTTTTTTGGAGAGTGGTGCACACACACAGTCTAATGAGGAAAACTGGCCTCTCTATAGAGCTCTCCAGGCACACTTGATCTGCTCTGTGGCTCTGCAAGTGTATGTGTGTGTGTGCACAAGTGTGTGGGTGTGACTGTTGCTCCTCCAGGCTCGCTGCTGGGAGAGACACACTCTGAATGTGAGGTTTAGAAGCTGATGTAAGAGTTGAGACACTCGCAAAGCGAAAAGGTCTTTTACATAATTGCTGTTTAATTGTGACTTATTGTGATGATTAATGTTTGGTTTACTGGTCGAGGCCGTTTTGGCTTTGGTGCACGCAAAAGCTTGAGCTCTTTAAAAAATAATGTGATTCTGCGAGCAGACCACATGACAGCATGGACCAGTCTGTATCCCATGGAGTCTGTTTGGAAAAAGAAGCAAGCTGCTTTCCTTGCGAGAGAATTATAAATGGCTGTGTCCAAACTTTGGCAGCACGGAGCCAAAAATACTCTGCACAGTAGTGTGGAACAGCAGTGAATCTTGTGTTCATCTCAAAACAAAGGAATGATTTTCTACAGGCTGAGAGAGAGATGACTTGAATGAGGTTAGAGATTTAAAATTCAGAGTCAAATGCTCGCAAGGTTCGGGTTACTTTGACCTAAATAAGCTGTGATACGCTGCAGGGTTTCCTATGTAAAACATTGTTTTATCTGAACATGACAGAGTTCAGAATGAACCAAATGCACAGACATTTTCAGCAGCAGGAGCAGCAGATTGCATGGCTTGAAATAGTAGTTTTCTTTCACCAGAAGCACTGGTCCAGCACATCAGCTCTCCAGTATCGTCGACTAAATCACATTTGTGAAAATGCCAATGTTGGTGTGCACCTGACTGATAGATTTCTGCCCGCACCAGGTTGGCTTTAGGCAAGGGCCTACACGTCATTTTCCACACCATTTTGTCCCAAAGTCGATTACTTTGCCTCTGCAGCTATGGCCGCCTCTGAATTGAACCACACATTTAGCTCGGGAGCTGCCAATAAAAGTCAGAGAGCCCGGCTTCCATCAGCGTAATGATATTTCGGCCTCAGTATTAGTTCAGCACTGTTCTCCACAGCAGTTTCTGCTCAATTAAAGATGGTCCATATTTAAATAAGTAGAAAATCAGAACGCCGGCCCGACCCGTGTGCATTCAGATATGCTGTCGAACAGTTAAATGATGAAGTTTGAAATGGACTTTTAAAGCAGCCAAACGCTCCACACCTTTCGAGTTTGAATAAGGGGAACTGTTCATTTGTAGCTGTGAAATTTTCCTTTAACGTTATTGATGTAGATTAACTTTTAAAAAGGTAAGTAAGTGAAATGTGAAATAATTCATCAAGAGTCAGCCATGTAAGAAATGTGATTTTCGCTGGCAGAAAAAACTCGTAGACCATTACCCCAAACAGAGGAAGTAGATTAAGGGTGGGGCTCGCTCTCTCTCTTTCTTTCTTTCTTTCTT
The DNA here is from genome assembly GCF_006386435.1 of Epinephelus moara. Classification (NCBI taxonomy): domain Eukaryota; kingdom Metazoa; phylum Chordata; class Actinopteri; order Perciformes; family Serranidae; genus Epinephelus; species Epinephelus moara. Next base: position 11,279,898 of record NC_065523.1, on the reverse strand, counting down.
TCTTTCTTTCTCTCTCTCTCTCTCTCTCTCTCTCTCTCTCTCTGTCTCTCGCTCACTCTCCAGGCCTGAAAGTATGAATAGCACATTTCCAACTAAATTGCCAGGCAAAGCAGAGGAAATAAATTTCAGCTAGTGTCAGCCCTGTGCGCTCATGGTTTGGAACTTCCGTTGTCTTCCCTTCCCCGGCCACTTCGGCTTTATTTAGCGGGAGCTGTCATTTCCCATAAATCCCTAGGAGGAGGCGTCCGTCAGAGCTGCCAGCTCCCCTGTGTGGAGCACCTGTAACAGGGGAGCGAAGTGACAGTTGTGCTGGGACGGTCCCATCAAACGTACAGACACACAGACACTCACAGAGGATTGCTTGCTCTGAGACCTTTGTAAGTTTCTAAACAGAGTAGCAGCTTCCACAGTCGTTGAAAAGTCAATACATCACAAGAAATTTAATAGATTTTTGGGCTACGAGTTAATTTGAATATGTTTATAAGCTTCTACCTGTTTCTGTAAAGTATAAGTAAGCACCACTCAAATAACACCGTCCTGGTAAATAAACATTACACTGAGTTTCTTTCTTTTGTGCCTCAATCACAGTGTTTTGTATTTATGCCTGTGGCTGTCAGCCTTGACACTTTAATAAATGACCATAGTCAAAAAAATGTACAGTGCACACAAGGTCACGGTATCTGTCAATTGTCATTTGTTACAGACTAATTGTTTTATTATTATATTTATAAATGCCGCTTATAAATGCTCGTGAGGTGGAAAAAGAGGAGAAGTCTTTTCTTTTCCTTTTTTTTATCAGATTCAGCTGTCAGCACACATGCTCCATCATCTGCGCTCCAGGAAATTAGAAAGGAGAAACGTTTGACAGCACAATTTCACAAAACACCGCCACGCCATCATTTCATTTTCTCTGAACCTTTTTTTTCCTTTCATTTATTTATTTCATTGTCTTTTGAAAAACAAACAGAGTGATAACAGCGGCTCCTTTTCAGGTAATTTATCCTTGTTGCTGTGTTACGCTTTACTCTCCCCTTGCAAAGGTTTAACCCCAGCTGATTAGCCAGCGCACAGGTGGGATGTCACCTAATCAAAAGAAGAGGGTCATATTATGTAGGAGATGACTAACAGGAATAAAGGGCCGTTTGGTTTAACAGCTGGTGGCTTGATGCCATTTTGATGAGTAAGATCTTGGGGGACGTGCTGGTTGGTTGGTCTGGCTCTGTCCTTGGCTTGCTGGCCTGAGTTGCTCTACTGAGTCTTGACCAACACGGCAAGAAGTCATCAGTCGCCGCGCAGCCACGGCGGTTATACATCACCAATATCAGTCGCTGACGGCTGCTTATCTCTCAGGTATCGATTGGAGGACTGTGCAGGGGGGACCAAAGCAGTGCGGCCAATCAATGGGGGCATTTCATTCTCCTTGAACGTCTGCTTTTTGATCCTCAACACTGATTGGTCGGGCTCACTCCGATACTGTGGGGATTTTTATTTTCTGTTCTGTGTTATGAAAAGGAGTGGGTGGAGAGTGATGAACACTTTGGTGTTGGCAGCCTGCTGAGCTTCTCACGGATGTGCATGGCATATGTGCGAGAATCCTGTTGTGTTCCCCCTTCACTGCCAAGAACCCACAGATCTCGCTTAGAGGTTTGATTCAAATTTGCACTCTAATTTCGGTACACATAATTCCATCACAGAGATATGGAGACCAAAAAGCTTCTCCACTCACAAAGTTTCCCTGGATTACCTCCAGCGTCTCTGCAGCTGAAGTACATGTGTAATCTGTGCAGAAACTGTAAGACATCTTTGTATTCCACGTGGTTGTTGGGAGATTTCATAGAGTTATTGAGCTTTGCTCTGTACAGCTGACACTTGAAGTCGTTAAAATCAATTGTACACATATTTAGTCTATTTTCAGCAAATTGACATTTGCAAGTTGTTTATTACATAGTTAACAGGGACATGGAGTATTCCAGGATACAACCTGAAGGTCAGAAGCACCCAAGGGTCACAAAATAAATGTGAGGGATTGAAATTTGATTAGCAAGATGGCGAAGAAGCGGAAAAAAAAAAAAATTATAGCTCTATTCACACAGGGCTAGTAGGGACCTCATGTGATCATGTCTGTTTCGTGCGGTGCATTTTACACAAATTTACTGACATTATCCCCCGGATATGATTTCAAGGCTCTGCATGACATCATCAACATCTGCCTCCTGAATGACAAAAGCAACGGCTGCTGAGAAGAAAAACTGTCATTGGACACTCAGTTTAATTGCTGTATAGGGTGATGAGCCGACTGAATTTGCACTCAAAATTCTCTCAAAACTTTTCATTTATATTGCCAATGCATCTTACATACAAGGAACAGTGTTGAGCTCGTTACTTAAAAATGTAATTTATTACTCAGTACTCTTTTCAAAAGCAATATTACTTTACTTTTTACTCCCTGCCAAAAGTAATCTGTTACACTAGTAGTTATATTGTTTTTCTTAAACACCCCACAAAACTGGTAATTGTCCTCTCTCCTTAAAATTCAGATTTTACACATTTGCCTTTATTTGAATTACAGGGTAATCTCCGTGCTAGATAGAGAACATTAGCTCACAACTTTTTTCTTTTTCATCGGGGTCCTCTGTTGGCTGTGATCATTACTTTTCCAAGGATCTCTCTGATAGACAAAGGGTTAATCATAGAGATAGGCAACTTTTTATCAACAACGCAGTCCCTGATTGACTGTCCATGTTGTTTACTACTGTTTGGATCCCTGATTGGCCCTGTTTGGATTGTAATTACTGGAAAGTGTTTGGGGCGGCACCAGGGCCAGACTGATACAGGGAGTGAAACAGAATGTTGAGTTTACGCCATCAGGATGGTCTAATGCGGAATTTATACTACTGTGTTAAATCGACACCGTAGCCACAGCGTAGGCAGCGTTGCCAGGTGGGAAATGTAGGATTATTGTACCAGAGACTCAAAATTATCGTATTTTGAGGGAAATTATCGTACATCCGTCATAACCAAAATAACAATCCTACTGATGCGCTATAGGCAAATATAGTCACTCTAGTGTTTACTTTATTTTCCATTTTCCTTGCTTCTGTTTTTCCTCTTCTTCATCTTCTTCTGTTTTGAATCTCCTTCTCACTCGACTTCCTGATGGGTCCTAGCGCCTTGTGGGGCGGGTACAGCTGACCATTCAGCCAATTGTGCTCACTGTTCAGAGACAAACGTCACCCATATCTCATAAGCAAAGTGTGATGGGCTGGAAACATGTCACATGGGAACAGATGCCTTCAGGGCTCACAAAAAACTCTGGCATACTGATTACAACCACACATTCATGAAATGGTCAAATTATCGTACATTTGGCCTTTTTTGGGATTATTGATCGTACATCATACAGAGGGCCAAATTATCGTACAAATACGTTAATTATTGTACACCTGGCAACGCTGAGCGTAGGCTCTGCGTTGACATGCATCCTACTCCATAACCTACGCGTAGCCTGACGTGCACCTCCCCAGAAATGTAACTACACGTTGCTGCAACACACACCTCCTGTCTATATTTTCAAGCTGACACCATTTCCCTCAGTGGAAACAAAGCTTTTATTTACTTTAATTTCACAGATAAGAAACAATAAATTGTAAAGACAATAAAGCCTGCACAAAAAATAGCGTTTTAAGTCATTAAAGCATCATAATCCTATACGTATACTTAAGGATTTATCTTGGTTTCATATGAGCAGAGGAATTCTCAGCTAGTCCCTAGGCTAATTTATACAATGTAAAATGCCTAAGGCTTGTGCTAATAACATTAGCATGTTGTATTTTTTTTGGAAAACGCGTTTAGTGTGACAGTTGTTTTGTCAGTGAATCTTGTGAGTTGTAATGGGGCCAAATTGTGTGCCGTTACCTTTGTTAAATGCTGCTGTTGTCCTTGGTTTTATATGAGAGGAGGAAGACATCGCTAGCTGCTAGGCTAATTTATACAATGTAAAATGCCATAGGCGTGTGCTAATAACATTAGCATGTTGTATTTGTGGGTTAGGGTTAGGGGTTGTCTGTGAATGCTGCGAGTTGTAGTGAAGCTGATTTGTGTACTTGTGTTTGAAATTGTCTCTATTAAGCCATGTTTAATGCGTGTTTTTGGGCATGTTTTGAATTAACTAAATTTTACAGCACTTAACAGAAACCTCAGCTTCCGACTAGTGTCCAACTAGTGTCTTGGAGGTGTAACTGCAGAGTGACACCAACACCACCGCATGGCTTAGGCGATGTGCATAGGCGACATGAGTAGGCTACGGCGTAGGGTCTGCCGCACAACTGTAAATCCCGCTTAAGCCTGCAGCTGTCCATGAATAAAATCCTGTTTTGGTTGTTTAGCTACTGTAGGGCTACCTGTGGTGTGCTTACTCGAGCTTCACACTTTTGTGCTTTTGATCGTACAAGGTGTTTCAGGAGGTTTGAGGTCAGTTTTTTTGCACTGGAAAGTCTTAGCACCACTACCTGGAACAATGATGTTTTTGTCATCTCTCATTATGTGATTGTTGGATTTCAAATCAGTCGTGGGGTGACAATGAAAATGAAGCTGTGACGAGTTATTTGTTTTTGGGCTATTAATAATTTGTTACACTAGTCGTTACTGGGAAGTAATAATATTACTGTAATGCGTTACTGCTGCACTGCAGAACACTGATCTGGAAAGAGGCAGAAAAAAAGCATGGTGAAAACAAAAACCTTGCAAAAAAAATACAACCCCGAATCACTGATTTGAGATGCAGAAATATTATCACATGACCTCTTTGTTCGGGGAAATATGTTGGGTAATTTGCAGTAGAAATTTTACTCAACAAACTAAGGGCATGGCAGATTTGCATCGGATTAAGATCACAGACGACCTCTGCAATTACAGTTACAATTACTAGAGGTCCTCAGGTAATATTATTCCTGTGTGAATAGGGCTTATGCTGTGCAGAATTGTGTTTATTATTTCTGACTATTCCCATATGTTTTCGTTTAATATACAGAAGGTTTGAACTTTTTTTGACTTAAAAACCCTAAAATGAGACAATCTGAATAATGCTCACAGACATGTAGAGTATAAAGGAACACAAGCCGATAAAGTCTGAAACCAGGGCTCCAGGACTGGAATTCTATAAGCAATATAACTTTTCTTCCCTTATTCAAATCTGTGACATTTTCTTTAAGCCTCCTCTGTCCCCTTGAGGCAACAGTAGCCGGTAATGGAGAGAAAATAATTAAGCCAAACAGAGCTGGTGTCCGACAGAAACAGCATGGAAAGAAATTGTCGGTTTGGCTCAGACCTTTTCCACTTTGTTGCCTCCTTTATGAAACCACTTTTACTAATCAGTTGCACTTTCTGAACAGAACACCTGAAGCTAAATGTTAAATGAGCATGTGCAGGAGGTGAAACATCTGTGAATGTTTCTGACAGTTTTTCACAGAGAACACCGAAAGTGATTCTCTATTGTGGCTTCACTTGAGATCGGGATGAAAGGTTGGTGGAGTTTTCGTCAGTCTTGATTTGGCACGACTCCTGCTGGTTTCATGGTTTCCCTGAGCAGTGTTTAATAATCATCGTCATCTTCACAATGAATATGATTTACGGCCTTAAAATCTGTTAATTAATACTCTGACATTTACAGGACAGTAAATCTCAGATGGAGGACGCTATCTTATTCGTCCTTCTCTCTGTTTGTACAAATAACCCAGCAGCCAGGGATCTTTAAGTTTGAGAAGTTAGTGCTTCCTCTGAGCATTAAGTATAAGTACACCATTTTCATGGTACGCAGATTATGTATTTTCACTATTACCACCATTTTTGTGCCCTATTATTGCCATCCCCAAACGTAAATGCACACAAATCACGTCAGATCTTAAGATATGCAACTGCATCCCCTCATGCTTAGTAAATGAAAATCATCAAAGTGAGAAGCCAGAACTGTCTGAACCAGCCACAGTCACCAATGAGTCACTGCTTAATAATAAAGAAATCCATCAGCTCCCCACATTTTAAGATCTATAGAGAAATCTAAACTTCACAAATAATACTTGTTCTTTGAAAGAGACTGCCAGTTCATACCATTTGATATGCTGTCTCTTGGTTTTTGTATTCCAAAAGTACTCTGCGTCGAAGTGTATAGATGGCTCATATTGAATTCATAAGCCAGTCATGCAGGAAAACGGAGCACCTTTCTGTGATTTACTTTCAGATTGAAAATGAACAAAGACGGTTATGCCACTCTATTTGTGGTTCTGCTGGATCCAGAGAGATCACTGTTTGCATAATATCTTCCTTATAGGTCTCCTTAACCTTTGCGGAAGGCTTATTGACTCTCGCTAACCTTGCAGGGAGCTGCTGGAGGACAGGAGATGATGAGCGTGCTCAGTGTATGGAAAAAGGCCCATGTGGAGGTTTTTCCGCCCCCACCCTGCCCTTGCCGAGCGACACCTCTACCAACGCTTTGCGTGACCTTTGCCTTCTGATCTCTGTTACCATGGTGAAGCCCACAATGTTGTGAATTCCGGCACAATAGACATATGATACAATACCGCTGCCTGCCTTTGATGTACTTATACCAGGTACTGAATAAGTATAACACTGTTTAAAATAGAGGTTAGAGGGTGAGATCACAAATGTGAGATGATCTCTGCAAATTGTTAATTTTGTGAGAACTAGAGGTTCGTTGGGCAGATTTTCACAGTGCCAAATGACAAACACGAACACTGTCTATGCATGCCTCCACAACCTTTAGTGTTACCTCCTCTGACCACTAGAGACCCGCTTGCCCTTAAAGAGGCAACAGATAGGATTTGGGTTTTTTTTAGCTTGGCGCCACCTAGCGTCAGCAGTGTTGCTCGCACTGTCGCAACGACCAAATTGACTGTGGGGATAAGAGATAATCAATAAAATGTAGGCTGTAAAGCCACCAGTATACCTCTGTGTATATGTAGAATGAGAAGGTGTGTGGACACTATACTAAATAAATGAGTAAAGAGACCGAGCAACAATTATCAGATTTATCTGAAGAAAAAACAAATAGTAATGCAAATATTTATACCAGAATGCACAGTACCAGTACAAACAACTCACAGTAAATTATACCAATATGCACAGTATCAGTACAAACAACAGTAGACATGTAAGGGATAATGTATAGTGAGCCGGTGACTGTTGAAAAATAACTCCTGACAGGGGAATGGAACCCCGACGCGCAGGGAGTTATTTTTCAACAGTCACCAGCTCACTATACATTATCCCACTTAGAACATGGCTTACTACTAAAACATTCAAATGTTACAACTGGCATCCATATTATTAAACTAACCGTTATATAAACGGTCCCTGGCTGCGGCGATTTGCGATGCTGGCCAGCTAGGAGTTAACTAGCAGGCAGTACAGTACAGTCCTCTCTCGTCTAGCTAACATTTAGCCGTGTTACTTACTGATCCGTTAGAAAGAAAGCTAGCTGGACACCGGTTTTGAAGCTTCTTTGGTCACGGAGCTCCCTCCATCTCTTGAACGCCTGACTGAGGTTTACTCTTGTTTTTCCTCTTCTTTTATCACTCTCCATTGCCTCCTCAGACAGAGGAGCTAATTTTCTTTTGCTAGGCCGTTTTTCACTTGTTTCCAAACTTTGTCCGTCTGTCATTGTGCTCGTGACTCAACTATCTCATGCCCAACTCCTCATAAGGACCAGCTCCAGTCCCTGATTGGCTGACCGACCAGTTTTGCAATACATGACGTGTTTCCTGCCATAAAGCAGATTTTTTTTCTGCGAAATTTCGCCCCGATGGCAGAAGCTCATTGCAAAGATTGCAAAGCCACTAAGTAACCTATGTAAACGCTGATAGTCTGATTTTACTGTGTATACTACCCTGTGCAACCCACATTATTTTCATAATGATATATTTAGGAAAAGATGCTGTCTGTTGCCTCTTTAAATAGTTGACTGGACTGCTCCACTCCTAGATTTCTGTAAAAGTATAGAAGTTCTAGTAGTGAAGCATAGTGCACACCAAATACATCACTGTCAGTTCTAACAGTTGAGTCATGTGTTTTGTAGGATCACTGTACAAAACCTGCCTTAGTGAATAGAAAATGTTATTATCCATATAAATGAGTAAGAAAAACAATACACTGCACACAGGGGTCGCGTTAACCGGATATTCTCGGTCATTGACCGGTTTTTTACAACGATGACCGGAAAATCTGAAGGCCGTCGGTCATTTTCACCGGTTGTAATTTCTACCCCTGCCCACTTGGCGGCAGAGTGCACAGTCAGTGGTTTAAGTGGCTGCCGTTTTCACACTGCAGAGAAAAAGTCATTCATCTGCTTCATGTAGCGTTGTTGACATAACGCCCTGGACACACCGGACACGGAACCGAAGCGCAGCACCCAGCAGCGGAGGCAGTTTTCAGTCTGCGCCCATGTTAACCTATCTGACTGTCCACACAGGCCGCTGAGCAGAGCGGAGCGCCCGCGGAGGCAGCGCTTCAGTTCGGCGTCTGGTCTATTTTTCATGCAAGCCGCGAGCGCTTCTGTCAAGCTGGATAGAGCGGATCATACCAAACAGGAAGTCGGACACAGAAAAGACAAGAGAATCCGGCCAATTTTCAAAATAAAATAACAACAGCACGGACTGTGGAACGTGAGGAGAAAATACCGTGTTTATAATTTAAAAAAACACAACAGTGCATAACCGAACACATTTTTCAATACCCTAATCACTTCATTACAATTTTAATTTTGTGTCACCGAGCCTACAGACATAACTACATAACGCCCTGGACACACCGGACGCGTTAGTGACGCGTTAGTGCCGTCCGGTGTGTCCAGGGCGAAGCCTAATGGCACGGGTGTGTGGATGTCTGTTCATCTTTTCGTTCATGTCCTTATTAATGCACACTTTATAACTTGCTTGTTGGATTTATTAAAAACGAACGAATGAAAACTAAATGTCTTTGAATATCTTCATTATTATTTAAAAATGAAAATTCAAATAGAAAATAAAAATAGATTATGACAGGATTTTTATGACCCTGTCGGTCAAAATGACAGGCGACGAAAAAGTCTAGCGCAATGTCTGACTGCACATGATTTCCAGATGAAGCTATGGAAGCCCTGAAAGGCAAGTGGGAAAAAAAAAAAGGATTCTGGTGATTTATTTTGTAAGTCTGGTCAAAATGTTTTCTTTCCTGTGTTTATGACTCAAGAAAAGGTGAAAAAGGGGTTTTGCTAGGATAATATTTCTAGATTGCATTATGTTTTTTTGTTTTTTTTTCTAAATCTGCGATGCCCATCTAACACATGCACTGCAAACCTGAAATTATCTAGATATTACTAGGAGCTGTATGTAAGAACGCAAACATCCAAATCAGTTAGATCAGATATTTTAAACAGACTTTACCCTGCTAGCTCCCTGGTACAAAGTCCGATGAAATGACCAATTAAGCCCATGTGTGAACAGAGCACGATGTTGTCCAGAGAATTTGCTGTGAGCAACTGGGCATGTAGATGACAATTGTATCATGACGCTAGCAGAAAACAGACATCTGTGGGCAAAGAAGAAGGGTGGAAGACAGTAATGAAAATGTCTTACCGGAGAGACAACGAGATTCAGGAATTTCTGTCAGCATGAGCTGACGCCGAAATCGTCAGATGAATTCAAGAAATGGCAAGAGACTCTGTCGTTGATGACCAAATTACGAACTGGCTACGGGACCGCATTGCAATCCATGTCATGTCCTGCCTCCTGTTTTGCCCAGGCACCAGTAGTCAGCTAAACCAGTGGTTCCCAACTGGTCCAGCCACAGGGTCCAGATTTCTCCTTAGTCATTTGTTCAAGGTCCAGACAGTTAAATAAATTCAGAGTCATCCTTGCATTTGGCCATATCGTTATGCTAGTTTGCTGTCTCTTTTGAGTAACTGTCCATTAGGCACTCACTCTGCAGCAGGACACAGCACTTCAAAATAATAATTGTTAGTCACTTGTGGTCGACCACTGGCCTAAACCATACAAAGTATTACCAATAGGTGAGAATGCTCCTGACACAGACAGTCTCCTGTCATGTGCTACATGCGTGAAAGAGAAACTCTGGACAATTTCCAGACCTGATTGATGTTTTCCTTGAGTTTTAATTTACCCTTGTGGTCTATACACATGATGCATACATTGTGTGTTAGCAAATAATGTAACATTACTCTCATGTCTTTGTAATCAGCACGACATCGAACTTCTCACAAATTGCTAACACACAATATATGTACTTTGTGTTTTTTCCTGTTCTTAAGTCATAAACAAAGGAGAGAAAACAGTTTAGATTAGGTTTACAGTTGGATCACAAGATTTTCTTTTTTCCAATCACCTCTCAGGGCCTCCATATAAAGCTCAGTTCTGCAGTTAAAGGACTTTTCCCCTCATTTCCTTCTCTTAAAATGTAAATTCTTTTCAAATAACATCTTTTACCACCAAATGTGTATTTTTAAATTGTAACCAAATTGCAAATAATAGCTGAATCCACATATTTATTGTACCTGAACAATTCCCATTGTTGCTCATGCATGTCCTCAGAAGTGCTCCAATAAAAGGCATATGACCTTTGCTACGCTTCAGAGACCAAGGTTGCGCAGGTACCCGTTCCATTTCACTTCATATTCTCAGAGGCCCCGTCTGACACATTTCCTCTGTGATTGATGATGATGTTTAAAGCAAAATTATAATCCTCCAAAGATCCAGACATGGTTAGCCCTTAAAAGAGAAAAAGCTTGTCAAATTATTTGATGTTTTCAATGAGTTTGGGGAATTTTTTTTGTAAATGATACATAAATTACATCTCGTACAACGTCCCTTCAATACATCTAAACTTAGGATGTAAGGTGCATTTAGTTTCTTGGTGTTGCAGCAAAACGATAACTGATTATTGCTGTGCCACTTAGTAAAGTCATTCCATGCAGGTTTGTTTGATTGGGCTCATGGTCAGTAAAAATTAATTTCTTTTACTGCTGAATTCAGTGAGGATTTGCACATACCAAAAGAAAAACAAATAAACAAACAAACAAAATAACATTCCAGATATACTGAATGGACCTTGTGAATAAATTCAAGGCAAGGAAGGAAAAAACTACCAAGTTAATATTTTTAATAAAAAAAAATTTCAAGGCTTTGTAAAGAATGTATTTTTAATGTAAATACAAAAATAGTGTTTCAAAGGTGTTTTTCACGGGGCGCCGGTGGCTTAGTGGTAAAGCAGGCGCCCCATGTACAAGGCTGTTGCTGCAGCGGCCCGGGTTCGACTCCAGCCTGTGGCCCTTTGCTGCATGTCACTCCCTCTCTCTCTCCCCCGTTCACGCTTGTCTGTCCTGTCCATTAAAGGCTAAAAAGCCCCAAAAAATATCTTTAAAAAAAAGGTGTTTTTTCACACAAGGCAAAAACACTAACTGCATTGAATCAGACACAGAGTTATTTTCTGTTTGGGTGCACTATGGTTGAGGTAGAATTAACCATCAGTTTACCACCAGGTAACCAGGTAGGCTGATAACACATCAAACAGCTCATTGTATTACTGTTGCCAGTGAACTTCTCTCTGACGTTGAATCCAGAGAATGGGGTCTTGATGGTTGTGGCGTTGGAGGAGACTGGGGAGGGGTCAAAACAAGACAGAGCTGTCGAAACACTGAGAGCCATCCTTCACGTCTGACTGTAGTGGTTAAAGGGCAGCCAGGCTCTTAAAGAAACCATTAGCATTTAGATTTGAGACGCTCCCCCTACAGAGCAGCAAGGAGTAGTTGCGTCACACCTCAGACTTTTTTTTGCCTTGAGTGGGCCCAAGTGGCAGCTCCGTTGCCCTGATCAATCTCTCAATATGCCTAAATTGCTTTGGATGACCTCCTTGTGAAGAGACAGGATTGGCCATACTGATGCTCCTCCAATCAATAGCAGATGCTATCATGGCTCATCAACAATGAAGTGTTTTTAATGGAGGTCAGGGCATGGAAGATCTAATTCATTTTAATTTGTAAATTGTGGCATGACAAAATTCTAATCAGGGCGCTTTGCTATCAGATATGCAGACTTCTGAGTCTCCCGCTCTGTGTCTTGTTCTCGTTCCTTCCTCTCAGCCTCATTTACATTCATGTCTGTCTGTGAATCCACACAGGACCGGAAAGCATGAATGTATACATGACATATATTAAATATCAGTCAGCACTGAGTATCACTCAGTTTTTAATGCTGAGCATTTCTTTTTTTAGGGTGTATCATCTTTAGCCAAGACAACTTTTACTCAGAAACACACCCTTGCACATGTTCCACCTCATTAAGTAAAGATTGAAAAGATTACAAATATGACATGTGCAATTTATTATCTTAATTAATTCACTGTCTTCTGTCAGAGACAGGCAGGGCGGCTCTGTCATCCAGAAACCATTTTTCGGTGGGGATGTTCATAGGAAGACGGCACTGTGTTGTTTGCCCAGATTAGTGTAAGAGGTGAGCCTTTTCCATCTCCCCTTCCATTTCAGCTAAATTTGCCTCAGCCACAGTAATATGCACCACGGGATCTTTCCCCCCCCGTGAGCGGAAATGCAATTGGAATGGGATGCAGCCGTCCGTTGTGATTGTGTGCAGATGAACCTGTCTGCCCTTGCACCCGGTGCATGAGTGAGGCCATGCAATGCCCGTTGTCTGTGGAGGCTCTCGGTGCAGCAGAGAAGAGGGCAGGTCCGGGGGGTCACTGTCTCCACACAAGGCAGCACGCTTGCTGAGCTGTGACAAATGCAATCGGTAGAGAAGATCGCCACAGCATTTCAAATGGATTAGGCTTTCTTTCAACTTAGAGGGAAATTGGCAAAAGCCTCCTGTCATTGTTGGCATAAACAAGGAGTAGGTCGCTGTCATTACAGAATATTCAAGTCAAGGATACTGCCAGTAAAAAAGCTGTGTTTTGTGCACTATCAAGGGGCCTTGACAAAATTCCAAATGTGAGGAATGCACATTCAGTTAGGAGGGTTTGGGCTGAAACATTTTGTTCAAGGGCTGTTGTACCTCCTCCTTTGGTTGTAACACAGAAATCTATGAGTGAATTATGGAAAATAATAATTGATGAGAGGCAAGGGTATAGTGCTGTTCAGAAAAAAAGGAAGCTTCAGAAGCAAGCAGCATCAACCCCCCGTCTTCACTCTCGAGTGTCCCCATTGATTTATCAGGACTCTATTTTTAGTTGCACATGGAACAGTAATGGATTCATGGGAATTAACAATGATTCATGCGAAGCTAATATCAGAGATTTCAGAGGCTCGATTAATGTTGGAGGAATTCAGCGCCTCAGCTCCCCAATTATTCATAATATTTCTTCCACTGCATAAACACAGATGCCTCTACCTTATCAGAAAGGCTTGTTATAGGAGCAGGTGTGTTTGTACTGTTAGAACATCTAATGGGTTGCAATTAATAGCATGAACTTTTTCCCTTCATGGTCCAGCTGATAATGTTTTTGGATTCCTGTTATCAAAACAACAACTCTAACTAACTCCAAGTATTTACCCCTGATAAGATCTAGCCTTGCAGATCATTTGGGTTTTCTTTGCTCATGTTCTCAGCGACTAAGATTTCTGCGACTACCCCAATACAATGGAAGGGAATGGAATTTTGTATGTGGCAATCAAAACCCTACTTCACACTCTTTATTCATTTCTGCGACAAGTTCGAGATAGAAAATTATACCTCTTCAGAGTTGTCTTTTTTTAGGTTAGTCTGGTTCCAGACGTCTGTACTGCTTCCCTCATCGTGACTTTATCAGCCATTCAAATAGGTATGACATTTCATGTTTGGTAGGTGAGAATTAAAATAAGCAAAAGGCCAGAGCCAGAAAAATGGCAATAGAAAAATTGCCAAGAAAACGGTGAAAAGCATACATTAGATTGACACAGCTGTTCAGTTAATAAGTTGACATATCAGCAAAAAACCCATATAAATTTCCATATTTATGTAAAATTGCTAACTGTTTCTTTCATTTGCTATTGCAGCTACTTTGTTTTCAGATAATGACAACAAGATAGATACGTCCCATGCCTCCATAGGTGTAGATTTCGGGGGGACGCAGGGGACACATCCCTCTCAATATTTAAATCAAGTGCATTTGTCCCCCACAATGAGAGCATTAAAAGTAGCAGAGGACTTTAATTTTGACAAAATTTACTCCATAAATAGATGAAGAAAAGATACAGAATAGTGCAAAATTCAAAATAATGCAGGAAATTAAGTGTTTGATGCTCAAATTTTCTGGCATGCACCCCCAAATACCACGCTTCATATGTGTCCAAACCAATGTTGCTATGAAACCCACGCCCTTGCATGCTGATGATCAGTTAGTGCAAAATAACAACCCCTCCCAAACAGAAAACACCCAACATAAACATAATGTCAGGCTGAATAATGAAGTGGAACAAAACGACAATTCAGTCTGATTGTCAGGCTACGTTTATACAGCATCATCTGCTGGTCTGCGATTGAGTTTAGATTCAATTTGATGGTTTGCTTCGCTGGACGAATGAGCACTTTGTCTGTACTTCTACATTTATGATGACTTGTGGGATGTTCCTGTAGACCCTAATGGATTTGACTGGTCTGATCTTTTGCATGATCTAATTGAATGAGCCAAACATTGAGGGCCTGCAGTTGTGAAATGGTGTGTGGGGTCAGCCATACAAATACTGCCAGAGGGAAGACCTTATAGGCTAATAAACATGGATTTGGAGTCTTTTTATGACTTTGGTGCACAAAGCATTACACAGTAACATTTTTAAAAATTCAAAAACAACAATATCCCAGTTGCTCAAACTAATCCACAGAACTCGTTGTGAACAGTTTTCTTTGGTACAGCTTTCTACAGAGGAAATAATCCACACTTGAGTATCAAGCGTGTTTATTTGAATCAGTGTCTTGAATATAGTCAGTGGAAGAAGTAATTTCAGTGTTATTACCCCAACGGATGCATTAAGAGTCAACAGCAGTATTCAGATTGTTGTGAAAAGAGAAGAGAGTGTTCGCACACCGTATGCAAGATTTGATAGTGTGTGTTCGGGTGTGTAATGTAAAATTAGTTTGAATGTGTGTGTTCAAGCTTGGCTTGGCATTCTGCTTTACTGTCTCTGATGTTGTTTGGTGGGTGCACTGGGGATGGCGGTGGTAGCAATGGCAGTGACCCCTGCTCAGGTGCCAGTTCCTCTTACTGACTTGTATTTCTCACCGCCGTCCTCCACTAGGTGGGAGTCCTCGCCTCACAACATTAACCTTACCTCAGAACTCCAGATAGCATCTCGTTGCTGTTGTTGTTGTCGACAAGATCAATGAAGCACAAAAAGCTTAGTGTTGAGTTTATGAAAGGAATTATGAAACGGTTCTTATGAGTTTAGTCTCCCAAGCGAGACTTTTCTTATAGCAACTCTGCAGTGTCTGGCAGAGAAGATTCAGGTCTCCTGTTGAGTCAATATGTTTCCTCTCCGAGCTTTGTTGGCAAATATTCTGGAGAGAAATACTTCACTTGGTGCCCTGTACCATTAATGTTAAATCCAACCAACTTCCTTTTCACATCTTTTCAATGATATTATGATACTATACCATACCCTGTCAGCCCTTTTTACCTACTATGTTTATGCCTATGGGAAAGAATTTTGGCCTTAACACAGAGCCTGAAACTAGCTTTTGACTACTGAAGGGGACATGTTGTACTTGTCTTTATTATATGTCATCTTTATAATGGTACAGTATTGGCTATTCATAAGATGTGATCAAAGTTGTCTAATAATGAGGTAAACATAATAAAAAACTAAAACTAATCACTGGAAGTAAAAANCTGTCAGCCCTTTTTACCTACTATGTTTATGCCTATGGGAAAGAATTTTGGCCTTAACACAGAGCCTGAAACTAGCTTTTGACTACTGAAGGGGACCTGTTGTACTTGTCTTTATTATATGTCATCTTTATAATGGTACAGTATAGACTGGATTCGAGCCCGGGCCGCAGCGGCAGCAGCCTTGTGCGTGGGGCGCCTGCTCTGCCACTAAGCCACCAGCGCCCCAGGCTTCAGGCTGTTTTGAATACTTACGAGACAAGCTGACATCAGCTTGTGGTGGATTTCTTTACATGGTCATCTGATCCAGACATGGTACTGCGAGTGTTATCCACTGCTACATGTAGCTCCATGCTAACGTCAAGAAAACTTGTAATGTTGGTCACTGATGTTAATTTCTGTCCAATTTTGGATCGTACTCCTGCTGGAACATGTTTTGTTGTGAAGATTTTCGTTTGAGTTTTTTTATTTGTGATTTTTCAAGATAGAAAGTGCCGCTACACTCCTTTACAGCCTTTACCCAGCTGTAAGTACACTGCTACATGTAGCTAAATGCTAACATCAGGGAAACATGTAATCTTGGTCGCCAGTGTTGTTTTTTCCATGATTTCCATGATTTTGGGTAATATTCCTGCTGGAACATGGCCAGTTGATGAGATTTTGGTTTACAAGTGCCTTTTCACAGTATAAAGTGCCCCTAAACTGTGCTGGAGTGTGGCTGCAATGATATTGCAGAGACACAGAGAGCACAGTTGCAGAGGACCCAGAAAAACTGACCAATAAGGGCAGACTGGGCTTTCTTAGAAGGGGGGCTTAAAGAGTGTTAGAGCCAGAGGTTGAATACAAGTGTTCAGACACAGAGAAAAATAAAATGTTTTTTTTTTTTTTTTTCACATTAAAATATGTAAAGATGTTATGGTAGAAACCCAAATGAAAAATTAGCATAACAGGCTCCATTTATGGAATCTGATGCAACCCTTTCTCCTAGATATTGTGTTCATATACAATTAATTTGTAACAACAAGCACATGTTTGGACAAAATCTAATGTGGACCGGATTATGTTTTTATCAGCATGATGAGGAAATGTTGTTAATTAACATATTTGGGAAGTCACAAAAATGTTGATACTGAACTTATCAGTAAAATGTTCACTGACATTTTTTTTTATATATTTCTGCACGTAATTAGAATCTGCTTCATATTGTAATATCATCGTTTAAATGCTGTTAAAATTAACATAATTTGGATAAACTTTATCCAAGTCTTAGCATCAACGTTGAAACATCTTTTGACCATAGAAAATAACCAAATCTATCGTCACTTAGGGAACACAGTTATTATACATATTGTAGTATTTCCCCATCTGAACCTTAGAATTAACGACTTAAGCACTGAAAATAAAGGGAAAAAAGTTCTACAAGTGCTGTAGAAAACAACAAAGCTTACATGTACAGTATGAAAGCTGCCTGTGGGTTGAAAGAGACAGTCTGTACTAGATTCAGTGTTGAGGATATGAGATGTCAGCAAGTTCAAGTCCAGGTTATGTAACATCTTGTTGCCTTGAACGTACCTCAGACTCAACAGTGGTACTTGTGTTAGTCATTGTGCTTCAGTCACTTTATCTGAAGTTTTCTGAACACAACAAGTGCCTAAGACTCGGACTGTGAAACTTGGGAGCTGAATTACATTAACTGATGCACACTGTTACCTGGAGCATGACCCAGATGTATTTTAGTGGTTAACTGGAGCTGTCCAAAAGCATGTTACGCAATGCACTTGTCAAAATATGGCACTTTTACTTTTCTGACCTGGTACACAGCCATCACTCCTTCAAACCTATTCTGTGAATTAATAATTAATTCCACAGCTCAGCCCTTGTTGAAGGCACTGAATTGAGAGTATGCCACTTCAAAACAAATCCATACATGACATGGCCCTGGCTCCCCCTGTTGCAGTGAGATTAAAAAATAATAATAATTTAAAAAAATATGTTTTGATACATCAAAAAATATGAGTATGAAAATATCAAAAAGCCCACAAAGCTTTGGTTTTTGCAGTTGTCACTATGAAATGAATGACAGCTTTATGATGGACTTTATGTTCTAAAGTCTGAAGTTACTCAAGAAGCGAGTCACTGTATGTGAAGCATATTTTCAAAAGATTCATAATATTTTTGAGCGCCACCAAATTATCTCTGTGAGCTGCTGTTCTCTTCCAAATAACTGACAAATACTTCACACAACCCTTTCATAACCAAAATGTTTTTTTTTAATAACTTCAAAATCTTGGAAATTGGACTCAAATGCCGTCCATGAATGATCCATGAACTGTACTTGAATATTTGAAAAGCAGCATGCACAACCTGCCATACAATCCAGTCCAATGTTTTTCTATTTACAGTGCTTATTATGGGCTTTGATGTTACTGATCAAAACAATGTCAAAGCATTAAAAAGGAATAAAGTGTAACACAAATACTGTTAGAAAACTATATTTCAGTCCTGTTCAGAGCTCTGGGTTCACATAGAGGCTATCCCAGCATGCAGTGGTTCAGAGCTGGGGTCTACCCTGGACAACTTTTTGCCGTGAGTCCACATTGGTCCGCTAACCACCGGTCCACTGTGCTGTCTAAAAAATCTCTAATCCAACAAAAAACTTCTCCCCTGAAGAAAATTTATGAGACCTCATAACAAACAGAGGCTCTTGTCGGAGCAGCTGTTTCTTTCTGTGAGTCACTTGCTCATTGTGAGTGTCAGAGTTCATTTTTCACATGTTGTCAGGGAGGCAGCTATTTGCCACTTTCATTGTGAACTATAAACACGTAAACAAGCATGTCAAAGAAAGGATCAACAATGCCTCTCTTTCTGAATAAAAGACCAGAGAAGTAACAGCTGACGAGGAGCTGCAGTTACACACATCACTGCAACTGGTTGTTGTTGTTTCACGTAATTCAGCAGAGGACTAATCAGTGGAAAGCGTACAATCCCATTCTTTTACAGATGTGATGCATTAGTATGCTTACTTAATAGGAGAATATATGATACTTGTATTAACAGATAATAGCATTAATGATAATATAGTTAATGTATACAGTCATACTTATATCATCATCATACTGATGACATAAATTTGATATTGTTTGATCCAGATCACTTTGATCCCACTGAGATAAAGAGGTGGCTCTCACCGAAAAAACAGCCGTAAGTTGACTGTGTTAAGACCAACACTTAAGTTTAATTTAAAGTAGCGCCCTCTAGTGGCTGTAGTAACCGTTATGGGACTTGAGGAGAAAGTGAGGAGACCTAGTGTGAAAAGCAACAAAGTCTGTTATGTTGCAAAGATAGATGGAGTCCCCACAGGAGCAGGGGGGGTGGTGGATAAGTCAAACAAACACAGGACTTTCACTAAGGAGGGAGTCGACATTGACTTCCTTTAATGACAACACCACATAGTATGCTAGTATGTGTAACATACTACGCTAGTAATGTATGCAATATCTGTCATGTGACATACGTGACATTATGTTCACATAGAAGTTCTTTTTAAAACCAAATCTTGATGTTTTTTCTTAACATAACATAACCATCTGTTTTTTCCCTAAACCTGACCACAAAGTTTATAGCCTAATGGCAAATGTTTCATAACATTAGGGACATATCTAAAACTGCGACGATTGGGATGGTCTTATATGTCCCTTCAGAAGTCATTGGAAATCAATGTATTCTGTCTTTAGGTATGAGCAGTGGTGTAGTGGTAGCTTATGAGGTGAATGTACTACTTGGTAGATGGGTAAGTTACAGAGGAAGAAGTGGGCATACTCTCCTATATAGTCTAATGGCTTTTTGGCTGATAGGTAGGTATACTGTAAATGGCCAGAAAAAGAGGGGTTTGTACTCTAAATGCACTTATATTTTTTAAGCTTTTTTTTTTTTTTTTTTTTTTTTACAGCATACTTTATTATGTGTTATTTTTTTCTGTCCATTCCAATGGACGGATAACCTGAATGCAAAAACTACCTAACAGTAAAAATGACAGTAAATGGTTTCTACAAACCTTTTTTATATCAAACAAACTTGAGATAATGGTTAACTTATATCAATGAATAAAGTGATGCTTTAAAGTATATAGTATGTATATATATATATATATATATATATATATATATATATATTTTGTATTATATTTGTCATCACGACTCAAAACACTGAAGTATTTCCAGAAAATAGTATATTGAAAAACTCTCGAGATTACTAAGGATAGGATACATTATAAGCTGATTATTTCATTAGAAAATCAATTGAGAACAGTATGTATTTCCCCTTTGCATTTTCTGGTGACACTCATTTTCCCTTTCCATTCTAATCGACAAATATTTTTTCAAAGTTCTAAATCATACATATAATTTTTTTTTTACATGTGTAAGTAATTCAACATATCATGTTTACTTTAAAAACTGTTCAAATGCAAATTATGTACTTTAACCATATGATTTATAGACTGAAACGTACCTTTCTCCTTGCTTAGTGGTTGGCAATGCTTGTTTAAAAAGACTGCAGTGGAGTCACGCTCTTAACTTTAAATGATGTTAAACTCCGTGTTTGACTTGTAGATAGCCAGTCAAATCAGTCTATGCATTTCAGTGGAGTTAGATGATAGCAATCATAGATCTACACATCCTAGGAAAGTTACATCCATTGGAAAGGATGGGATTCTTACTTTAAGTCTCCTACTCTGGAATAGATATTATAGGCCCTTTTGAAGCTGACATCACAATGACGTCAGTTTGGCAAAACATGATTCGACACCACAGGGTTGTGGGTTACATAGGAGTCTTAAAATGTTGTCTTGTTGTGTCAATGGGTGCCAGAATAGAAGGAGTGGATGAAGGTTATCATCAAAAATGCTTGCATGTGCAGGGCACACTTTATATCAGGTTATGGGAGAAGTATATCTTGTTGTAGGGATGAATAACGTTATGAGTATTAAAGGTTATCATGTCCACCTAATCAGAAATTGTTAAGAGGAATATTGGATTTCTCTGTAATCCTAACTTTTTAGCGCATTAGCTAACATTAGCTAGATAGATAGCAAAACAAACTGGAGGACATCGTTCAAGTGTTGTCCTCCTTTGTTAGTTTGGCATAGTAATCAACCACAAAGCCGGCCATCCCACCTTCAGCAGTCCTGTCAAATCATCCATCCACTTAGTGAGAGCATACGGGTTGGCCAGTCTGGTCCTGTTAATCAGTGTTTACTTTTTCAAGTAACACTTTAATAATAACAAAACGCATAACCTCTGGGGAGAAAAGTCTTTTACAATGGTTACAAGGATGTTGGTTGGATGGAAATACAGAATGAATTTTATTTGACTTTGGCTTATTCAGTGGTTCTGAATTTGATTCATTCAAATATTTTTATGTGAAAGACTCTGAGGACTGAAGAATTTACAAAAATTCCTTTTGTTGAACATTTTTGCTAGCCTGGTTCCAGACCATAGACCCCGCCCACTCAACTGAGTAGGCTTGCATCTCTGGTCTGGCATACTGCAATGAATTTGCTATTTATCTCGTCCAAACGCTGGACGGACCAATGAACGCCGGAGGTCTAGCGATTAGCCAATCAGCGCCACGCTGATGTCAAGCGTCTAGCGATTAGCCAATCAGCGCCACGCTGATGTCAAGCTGTACGCCGGTGGTAACTGGTGAGGATAGCAACAATGGCGACCGCTACAGATCCTACAGACCACATTAACGATGCTACCAAGGTATTTCGCCACTACTCGCGTTAATGGAGGACCAAATTAAGGAAGCTGCTAAACTGGATTTAACGGCGATGCAGCTGGGCGTGCACGACGACGGAGACATTTTAAACGGGCAATGCTCGCTTGTTTTCGGCACCCCCGAGGCATGGATACTAATGACGTCAGATTCTGGGTGAGTCGTTGATCTCTACTGATTGGTTAGGGAAAAATCAAATTCCCTCCCCCTTGTAAATCGCCTTCAATGGAAGCCATGTCAGACTGAAGGTTCTGGGAGCTTCAGTCTGACACTCAGGCTACATTTTTGCCACTTTTGCAGGTATTGGCTGCAGTAGTTTTATGTAATCACAATATTGCAAATTCCTTTCGGGACAGACTGTGCTTTTAATGCCTTTATCTCATTAAAACTGTCGGTTCTTAGGCTTGAACAATACGGAACATACATCTATAACAGACACACTGAAACAAATTATATTCATCACAATATCCCCCAAACCTGACAGACAAAAGAGTTTCAACACCTTAGAGAATATTAAAAGTTCTCTGCCAGTCTCCGGGCATGTAATGCGATATGAAAGATGGGCGGAAAGCAGGGAGGAGTGGAGGCCACCCTCTCATCACCTGGTCACCCAGACCGGCAGACAGAGCGCTGGCCGTCTGTCCACTCGTCTGATTTCCATCCCCTTGGCACACTGGGTAATAGAGATCAGTAATTGGGTGCTATAAATCCTGGCCGAGGACAAGGTGGGTCAGAACAGGCTGATTACTTAGGCATTACAGTCAATCTAAGCAAGTCCTTGAATTGAAAGATTTGGTGAGGTGGATTCTCATTATCGGGCTCGGTGCATGTATGCATTTGTGTGAAAGAGTAAGGGCCAAGGTCCCCTTCCCATTCCCTGTTGTAGGATGACATTATGCAATGCTCCAATGCCCTCAACCGTGCAGACTCGTAAACATCACAACAAATTTATTTTCCTCATCCCCCACAGTTTTATAAGAATGTTTTCAGAATCGTCAGAGAGCGGTCGGAGGGCCCGCCTGGAGTTTTAAGACCGCTCTGCTCGAACGGCTCCTCAGTGCGTTAAGGACCTCTGCCTGGGAGACACATTCACGGCAGGTTCAATGTTAGACCACGGATAGGTCCTCGGTTTCAATCTGCAATAGGCGTGCAAACCAGGACTCGCCATCTGCCTTCATCATCCCTCGGCTTCAGTTTCACAGAGTGGTGTTTATCTTTCAGTGTAGCCAGAAAACAAGCTCTCAAGGTGATTAGCTCCATCATTTAACATGAAGCAGATTGATGGCTATATGGCAAAATGCACCTTTCTGTTATTTTTCATCTCAGGGCCTATGAGCTTAATCCATTTTAAGCTTCTCAGTAAGAAAAAGAGTCTATGGAAGGTGAATTAGAGTGTAAAGCCGATAGTCTTTCTCAGCATTCTCTCCAGCTGAGGGTGTGACTTACTGGATTATGGGAACAGTAGTTTCTGCTCCAACCCCCTTAAGTTCTCTGATGTGGCTTTTATATTCCTACCTATTTTGATACTTTTTTTTTTTTTGTATCGAGAGCGCATCGACACATTCTGACTGTGAATTTCTTCATCACAAGCTATCCTGCTCCTTTGTGCCATCAGCCCCCCATCCCCCCCCAAAAAAGTCTTTTATTCACAGTCTTCAAAGTCATTTGTCTGAAAAAATAAAATCAGCAGAAGCCTGAAAATGTAAAATCACGTTCTGCATAGTGATGTGGCTGCAATCCAAAAATATGGGCTAAATGAGCAAATGTGATAAATTATCTCAGCATACGTTCAGAGCTGTGGGAAAAAAAAATAAGCAAGAGAAAAAGATATATGACAAATTTATGCTGTGGCATCAGTGCAAACCCCTGCAGTGTGAAGTGTTCCCACTCAGAAAAGCACTCATGCTACCATCATCCCTCGACTCCTATAACAGCATGCTACTTCACTTAGCAGCCTCCATTTGGGATGCAGCACAAACACTGTTTTAGCGCTTTTATCTTAATGCACTGCAACACTCTGTAGCACTAAAGGCATGATTATTGTACAGAGATAGGAGCGGCGTGCATTTAAGCAAGACGTATTTAGACAGGAACTTAGCACCAACCTAAGCACTCAAGGGCAGATGGCTTTGTGATTCTCATTGCTCATTCGGTTCATTTTGTTAAATGGACTCTTTCCATATATTTTAATATAACACTAATTCCTCGCATCGTTATCCCAGTTTAAACCATAATGTCCTACTGAGTGTGTTTACTGTTTTGGAGAGCAATTTATCTGCCAGATACCAGACTGTTGTCACTTTAACCATCTGCTGGCTGGTTTGGCTGTGAAATACTCCTCAAGGAAAAAAAGCAGCTGAAGGTTAGAGGGATCACAGTGAGGTTGGGTTGCTTATTTCCATTTTTGTGATGGGAGCTGAGCGGCATATGGCTGCTGTCGGCTTTGTGGTGAAGCCAGGTGTGGAGGTGAGCCTCAGCAAAGCCTCGCTGCCACACCCATGTGATAGCGTCTTCAACACGGAGGATAAAACGCCCGTCACCCTCAGCTCTGAGCATGCTTGGACCCAATGTGACAGTGAGGCTTGTTCTCACACTTTCAGAGGCCACTGATTTAATAGAGGCACAATGTCAGCGCTGACCTCATCCACTGATGTCTTCACAGCTAATGCCCTAACATGTGACATTGACACTCAGCAAGACAAACAGTAAAGGAGGGAGATGGATTGACAGAGAGCCTCATACGTCTCTCTCTGGACGGAGGAGAATGATGGACATTAGACAGGAAGGCAGCAGTGTCAGAGAACAACAGAATCAAGCATGACATACTTTATTTTGTGGGGTCTCATAGTCATGTAATTTTACATCACATTATGTCATGTCATGTTACTGTGGTGTGGGCAGGCATGTTCTGAGCACATTACAGTAGTGTAACCTTTAGTATAGTGCAGTAAGTATTGATCATATGTTCTTTTGTCAGGTCATGTTATGTAATAAAAACTAAAACTAGAACATAAAAAGTTATAGAAAATGTTAAAAATAAAAGTAAATTGAAATACCATGTCTTCCAAAACTAACAAACAAACAAGTCCAAAGTAAATGACATTAAAATGGTCTGAAACAAGACAATGATTGACTTGCAAGTTTATTTAATTATTTGCTTCCATGATTTCAGAAAAAAACATGTAATGACATGGTAGGCATCTACTGGATAGAAATATACCATAGGCCTACTCATACTTGACCATACTCGCATTATATATAACACTTTATGTAACAGTTTACGAGAGCTGGTGTCATCTTTAAACATGTAATAGCACTGACTTATGTAGTTGCGCAACAGAACATGAGAGAGCCATGATGGCTGGATCAGTACCAAAGGTATCAAAACTGGCATTGTACGTTTCTACATATCACAAATATGTTACATTTGTACATGTCATACACATAATATAATATATATAATATAATACATATTTTTGCGCCTAAACATAACCACACGTTAAACACAACATTGTTGTAACACAAAGAAAAGAAACATTCATCATACCCGCCACATCATGACTTACAAATGTTACATACACGTGGTTTGAAAACATACAGTGCCAACATTTATTCTGCCGATTGGGTTGAAAACTCTTATCTATGTAATTGCAGTATCACTGGTATCAATTTTGACAGGAGAATCAATACTTGCTAAATGTAAATAATGCAGTTTCCCCTCTGAGTGCCTAAAATACAAATTATTCTTCCTCCATTTGCTGCTTAAATGTGACCACATGAGCCACACTACAGCACTGTAACTACCCACATTCAAAGAAGAGGTTAGCCGTCACCTGGCAGTACTCATCAGCCATCAGCCCCTAACAATGAAAGTGAAAATGCAACGTTTGTCAAATTACTGTTGCAAGGTCAAAAATTAACTCATCTGTGGTGCCTTGGTAACCGAGGTTGCAGTGCATGCCACATAACCGCAACATCCCAGGTTGGATTCCAGCCTTGTTGAATGCCATAGTGCTCTCTCTTCCTCCCATTCCCAGTCTCTGACACTGTCATCTGTCAGAAATAAAGAAAGAAATGTTTAAATAAAAACCCCAACAGAATTAACTGGTGTGCTTGATTGTTCAGACTTGTCAGAGTTAATCAGTAAAAGGAAGCATACAGATCTGCAGCCAAGAAAAGGGAGGAGGGAGAGGTCAAACACATTTTGATACTGAAGGATGCTCTTCAGAAAGGCAGACAGTTTTTAGACAGGCTGCATACAAAGCGAAGAACTACCGAAATCTCCTATCAGCTGCTTTTGACAGGCTGTGCCACCACTTTGTGATTACTATTTATTATGAAAGGCAGCCTGTAATGTCAATTCACTTCTGAATTATTCTCTTATGTGATTCTCTCGGTTTATTAAATTATATCCAAGTTAAATGAAAAGTGTCACTATCAGCAGAAACCTTCTCTGTTATTATTTGGTATCAGATCAAAATCAAAAGGCACGGTGTAATTTATCTGCGCGAGAGAGCAGTATTTTGAATTATATGTACAAAAGTATGGTTTGCTTGTGTTTTGTGACGGCCAGGGGATGGACTTGAACTCTGAGGGAATCCCAGAGATCTCTTCGAAGTGAGACAGACTCAAAACATAGTCAGCAATACCAGAGCTAGCAAAAAAAAAAAGCAGGTAGCCAACAGACTGCAACACCATGCTTCAGTAAAGCTGCTGTGGTCAGAGCAGAATACAAGAGAGAAGCAGCTTGTTTAATCAGGGATGTTTACCAGATTATGTGAAATAATCAGCCTTCAAAAGGTACTGGGACATGCTGGACCCAAATTCAGAAATTACCAGTGGAGTTGCTTGTTGCCACTTTTCTCCAAATTGAGCTGGAACTGAGACAGTTTTTAAAGCAAAAAGTAATCGAAACAAGGGAAACTAAAACTGCGCTGAAACTAAAATCAAGTTCTGAAGGAAAGTAGAACTGATTTGAAAATATGGAACTAAAGTAACCTTGATGTGATCCTTCTCCTTGCTACGCTGTGGCGTGTTTTATTATGTTTGTGTTGTATTATATTCTGTGTTCATACATAGCTGAACTCTGCTTAATGGACTAACCTGCCAAACTCACAGCAGCACAAACACAAAGAACCTGCTGTTTTTAAAATGATTGAGCCATGACTTGTCAGCAAGAATCTACTTTCGCCCTTGAATGCTAATTACGTGATGTTTATGCAAAGTCACGTACACACTCCCAAAGGATCTGGGAGTGTGTACGTGGAGGCAGAATTTCCAAACTCTTAAAACAAATCTTAACATGTTGTCAGCATAACAATGTCAATAAAATGACACTTCACTTTCTGTGTCAGTGAGGTATTTTTCATTCCCCCAACAGGAAAAGCTTCAATAAGATCCCTCCCTGGCACTCCACATTATCTAAATCTGTGACACAATTTCTACAATCAGCCTGACAGCTGCCCTAAAACAAATTAAAATGTATGAACTGAAAATGCAAATGCGATCCAACTCATTTCAGAAAGTTTTCTGTTGTTTAAATGTTTGCTGTAATCATTGTTCACGCTGTGTAGGGCAAACCCAGAGGCATATTTTATTAATATTTAAAACTATTTTTATAGGCGAGTTTCTGCCAGAAAAGCTGCATAAAAAGTTTGGAGAACTGTCTATACGGAGTGAAGAGTGTCTTACTTTTGTATTAGTTAGTTATTGCTGGAGACTCAATTTTCTTTTTTTTTTGTGAGGGCTGTGGCTTACTTGTGATTTAATGACAAGAGGTTAGATTCTTTAAAGTATAGAATTATATGAGCTTTCATATTTGTGACTTTTGCTTTCACCTATAAGGTAAGGTTATGTCACCCATTTTGAATGTTATCAGAAAAGTCCAGAGTTTGTTTGACCCATCCACCACCCCAACCTCTTCTATGCAGACTTTGTCACTTGTCATGTTACGTCACCTGACTTCTTCCATTGCTCCCATCATAATTTATATGGCCGCTAGAGGTTGCTGCCTAACAGTAAACATGTTCGTACGTATGCTCCTAATGACAACATTTAACAGCCTTTGGAACCTACTAGTAGGTACAGCAGGCCAAATCTTACTTTTATGTATGACGCTGATAACTACTGATAATAACCATTCAATGCAATGTTAACATTTAAATAGGGTGGTTCTATTGACATTGCCTGTGGACTGATGTGGGTGTTACTTGATAAATAAAGCAAATGCCATGAGATATATACTACAAAATACAAGTAAGACTAGACACACTGTTGGTTATTTAACAAAACTTAGGCTACAACATTTTGTGGAAGCTACAAAAATTCTTCTTCAAACTGGAGAGAATTACGTTTTGGTTCCAGTTCATAAGCCACATTATTGAACCCAGAGAAAGATAAAACTAGTTTACCAAGGTCTTTGGGTAAAATTGTACAACCATCTACATGGTTACATGGATGCTTTAGCGATTTAGTATTGCTCCTCCTTAATGTTGAGGAACTCACAAAAGAAGATTTTAAAAAGAAGTCAAAATGGATGCAGCAGAGAGATCTTGGATTTCAGTTCAAAATAACTAACCTACACTTCCCATGATGCATGTTAATAGCGTCTTTTCATTAGGCACTCCGTGCCCGCTAAAGTCCTTCACACTTAATGCCCCCATTCCATTTTACCTTAGCTATGGGTAAATATTGATGGTAAGCTGGTTGAAGTTGGTTTGAACTAATTTAACATTTTAATTTTCAAGCAACCTTGAGGCTTTTTCCTTGAACCTGTAATTGAAGTCAGGTGTCAACATCCAACCATTTGTAGCCCAAAAGTAAAATATCTGAAATTGCAGCTGTTCCTTAAAATCTAAAAGTTATTTGTCCAAATGTCGCCAAACTAATTTCCGTACAAAGCTTTTTATCCTGCCCTGTGCAAATCAGAATTTGTGTGTAAATCCACTTGATGGGTCAACATCTAATCAGCCCAATTTGGAAATGAAATGAGGGGAACACAAGGAGAGAAAAAGAAAGCCAAAGAAAAATGAAGTGGGGGGAGGGAGTTGGGAGGGGGAGTCACCGCCGCCCACCACTGCCTGGCCCTGACACCTTGTGAAGAGTGCTCATTCATCACGCGGCGCAGGGCTTGAGCCTCCGTAAATCACTGTGGATAAAGGACGCGCCATAAAGAATGGAATTGTGAAGGTAAGGGTTTTAAATCCCCCTAGATGATCCGAGATAAACACGGAGAGACTTTTGACAGTCCCTCGTTACCGCCACGAGCGAGAGGAGCTGTCACCGCTCCCTCCTTGCCTTTCATCTCTTGGTAACAGTCTGGCTGCTAATATCCTCAATTATCTCTGCAATATGTTGCTGGGAAAAAGGGAAAGTTCCGAGGAGGCATTCACACAATTTAAAAGTTTTAATTTGACAGCTTGTGGTGTAATGATGACTTGTGATGAGGGTAGAGGGGGCCTGCAGCCCACACGGAGTGTGTGACAAGTGATTGGACTGGACTGAGAATGGTTTGTGGATGTCAAGAGTTTCTGGATCAGATGTCAGGAAGCCAAATAGATGTTTCACAGGTTGGTGTGGGAAAAAAGGCTCCAAGCACCTAATTGTAAATGGCAGTGACATTTCATCTGTTGGCTATTTCTAGTTATGGAGGCAAATACTTGTTAAAATTACAACCAAATTAAATACATACAATTCTTCTCTCTCCAGATGATACCTGTAACAGGGTCTCATGTTAATGTCAGTAACATCTTCATGACGTTTTCCCTCTCTTGTGTTGCACAGCACTTGGCTCTTTTTCTGAACCCACTACTGCTCCTAAATCCTTCCAAACGTGCAGGAGAAAGAATAGAGTGCATTTGCATAGACGGAGCAGCCGTCCGTCTGATAATGACGACTAAGTCACAGTGCATGATGGAGACACAAAGGCCACGAGACTGTCGCATGAAGGTTGACTCCCAGGAAATATCCTCCCACATAGGTACCTAGGCAGGTAATTGTCTTTTTCCCTCCTTTTTTCCTATCTGATATATATACATAGCTTCAACTTGGAGGATAAACCAATCGATCATTCCAGGTGTCTCAAGTAATAAGTGAAAGTGATAAATCACAGCTTTGCACTCAGGTTTATGAAATATCGTCCATCCTGCAGGTGTGGATGCATTATCTGGCAGTCAGTGTTCCTGGGCTTAGGTGCTGGTGTCAGAGCACGTAGGCAGCACTGTGCTGCGACTAATAGGAGGATCCGCCTACGGTGGAAGTGCCTACTCCATCAAGGGCTTTGTGCTGCAGTGCAATTAGTACACAAAATATTAACATAAGGATCAGACGTGGTGTTTCCACCGGGGCGCCACTTAAAAGTTCAAGGTAGTTCACATCGGCGTAGTTGTGATCTTCTTTCGCTGGAGTAATTGCCTCAGGTTCATTCAGCTTGAATCAGTATAAGGTGAAGTCAGTAGCCTCAGTGGCATAATGACAGAGTACACACTTTCTTGCTCACATTAACAGCTTTTTCTTGATAGATAAAAGTCCCAAATAATGGCTTCTGTGATGGAGTGAAACCAGGATAACAAATTGGCCCTTTGTGATAACAACCCCCCTGTGAGCTTCCCGGGCGTGAGAGATAGACAGACAGCTTTGAGGAGAGGCAGGTCTGCAGCAGCTTTGCGCCAGGGGAAAAGCTCCATGCCCTACAGAAGGATGGATAGTGTAGATTTGTAATGGTTCCTCTGCTTTTGACAAAGTAACCTAACCTGCAACTTTCATCCTCATTGGCTGAGTGAAAGGGCATTGGCAGAGGAGCTGGCCTGAGATAAGTGAGGTCTGTCGCTCCGGCTGGTACGTTATAAATTGCAGCTACCTCAATCATGTGCAGGAGACAAGCGAGCTGTCTCCTGTGACAACCTCCTTTTGACTTGACATGCAAAAAAACAAATTGATACAAGGCGGAGAAGGAGGGATTGAGAAGAATGAGGGCTGAGCAGATGTGGGAGGTGATGTCTTCCTCCACAACTTTTATTTAACATTGCATAATGTAAGATTTTAATATTTAATTAAAATGCTGTACACGCTTCTTTAAAAGAAAAAAAGTAGGGCTGCAGCACAGAAAAGTGTCCAACACTTATTAACTAAAACCCCTTGGATTCTCCTTATTTGTCCAGATTTAGAGCAAGTGGTATTTCTGCTAATTTTGCAGGAAATGTATCATAATTTTAGACCCTCCGTACTGTGAGCAAATGCTTAAATGGATAGTTCAGTTTTCTGAAGTGGTGTTGTATAGAGTTCATCTCCATAGTCAGTGTATTATATACAGCATGTGTCAGATGGCACGGGTCCAGCTTGGAGAAGCAGCAGGAGTGCTGACACGTAAGCTAAGCAATGTACTGCTGTGGATGGGGGGCAGCAGCAAAATGTATTTTAGCCAACCAAATAAAATCCCACCTAAAAAATTTATAACAGTTTGAGTGTAAGCTATATTAAAAGTATTTTTTACTGTATGCTTTATCTTTCCGTCAGCCTGTTCCGACGGGGAAGTCATTAATGGCTTCGGTTCCCCATTTATGCTCTCGTCAAAGCCACCAGACTCCATTGGCAAAAGAAGTTATTTTAGCTCAGTGAACACGGGAGCTGCTGGTCTACCGCTGCCTTGATCACTTAGACACTTTGTGTTATCATCTCTGAACTAACCCCTTTGAATGCCAAAATCACACAATGACACAAAAAAACTACCTGAGTCTGGCTTTAAAGAGAGCGATATAACTGCTTTAGTTTCTTGACGTTAATCGCTGTCTGACGGTAAGGTAAAGCAGTAAAAATATTTTATATATATCTTACAGGTGGGACTCTTTAAGTTGGCTAAAATACATTTTGTTGCTAAACCATTCACAGCAGAACTTTGCTTAGCTTCTGTGTCAGACTCTGGCCTGCTTCCCCGAAGCACCTCATACAACCTCACTTCAAAAGATCTGCGCTTTCTCTTTAAAGTCAATGTTAAATTCAGGTTTCATTCACATTTAACCCTCTCCACCACCCAACAAAACTAAAAATGTTGATCCATTGAGTATAAAGTTAACTGGCCCAAGGTAATGAAATCCTCTTCAGAGTTATATCTGTGGATCAGTGCACCCATTTACCCTAATGATACTCAGCCACACAGATAGGTTTGATTTTATCTGTATCAAATGAAATTTCACTTCTGCCACTTAAAAGAGGAGACTGACATTTAGAAAATTCAACAGCATTGTGTTCCTCCAGAAACAATGTCCTGTGTATTTTGAACAATATCGAACCTTTCATGAACAGTTTAGCAGTTTTAACTGTTTTTGTAAGGACTATTTATTCTTTAAAAATAAGAAGTTCCTATAAAAACTTCTTTGGAAATTTGTTGAAGACCTTTAACTAAATGCCATCACCTCCATCATAGTGAGGTGGCAGCAGAATTCTTGACAGCAGATATCTCGCAGCCTGGAGAAATAAAACAATCTGCAAGTGCTATAGGTGAACTAACCCTTTCATGCTCTTGTACAGTCATCCTCAAGCCACACGGGTGTTTTCACTTTTTCAGCTAATTAGATTTCTTCCTCTGACTGTGTGGGTGTGCACAGACTGCTCTTGATTGGCATCTCACTGTTTGTTTTTAGCACCTGTCCTCGTACCTTGAATCTGATGTGCAGGGTCTTTTACCGCCCTTGCTAAACACTGAGTAGTAATAAATACAACCACAATGCATCTTATGTATCAGCTTGTAACAACGTCTTCCATTTCTGCAGGTCAGTACCATGAATGGACATTTTGTTTGCTGAAAATAGGGGAGAGTCTTCTTCTGTTACATGTCATGCAAAAGAGATTACACAACCTTGACTGTGCGCTTTATGTGGGCGTTGCCATGGACAAGCACGGTACTTTGTTGATCAAAGTCCTTGTGAAATAGCAGAAATATTTGACAGAGGAGTTGGGCTGAGGAGATAGATGTTTCCTTTTAACCCACACTCTTCTGTTCTCGCTCTGGAAAAGCCTTTGACTTTTTGTTCTTGTTTTGACCGTATGCACAACACAAATCTCTTGTTATTGTAAACCAAAAGCCAGGCATTAGCTCTTTGGCAAAGTCTCAGACAAGGATATTAATCACATGACCACAGTTCACTGAACTCTGCCTTGAAATATGAGACTCATTTCTCCTTCCTGGATAATCAACTTAGGGGAAGAAAAAAATCAGATATTTCACCTTGAAATGCTTCATAACTTGCTTGCAGGATTTTAAACTCGTCATGCTCATGCCTGATTATACTAGACTGAAAGAAAACTAATGAAATAAAAGCTGGGATTCTGCAGCACAGCTCCTCTTAACACATGCACACCACTCTGTGCATGCCAACAAGCAAATGAATAAATCTACATGAAAGCTCATATTAATTGAAATGTAGTTTTAATACTTTGTGAGCTAACAGCAGATGTAAAATTTGGGTCCAAACACAGCATTTTGGCCAATTCTGCCCACCTAACAGTCCATGGATTGCTTTATCACACCATTTTCTTCCAAGAGAATAAATAGGAAAACCTGGGAGACAGTCCTGTGCCTTTCTTTCTTTATGGAGAACGGCACAATAGGTCATAAGTCTCTCTAAAAACAAGACCATAACCTTCCATTTAAGATGCAGTGCCCAACTATTTTAGTTTAGTGTGAGCATTACCTTTCTTAGCTTTAATGTAGGGAAGTTCTCAAGGAATTTGGAGTATTCTTATTTGGCACATTAAATGAGGAAACACTACAAATTTCACATCAACAGATAATCTTAGGGGTCTCTGTATTTCTTTGAATATCGCTCACTTGTTTAGTCTTTATGTGGTTTCACACATTATTTTAGCGGCATGCACTATTTTATGCAAATGATCCACTTGTCAGATGCTGAGTTTTAGCACAATAACACCTTGTTGAGAACAAAATATTGTTAAAGGACAACTTTGTTGCTAATTACGCAAACATACAGTCTCCACCAACATCACCATAAGCTCTCGCTGTGTTAGCCAATTCTAACAATCATGCCAGAGGAAATATTATACAGCCTTATGTTCCAGGAATAAAATGTACTCTGTGGACTGAACTGTTGGTAACCTCTTATTTTTCTTTAGGTTTGTTTTAGCAACTCAATTTCTGTTGGTTGTCTGTGGTTTATTGCACTTGATTCCTCACATACAGGAAATAATCCACCAACATCTAACTCGCTAAGGGATGACAGTTATCTTATATCTTTGTTATGAGGTCTGGATCTGGATTTGTTGTAGCGGCTGCTATCATTGTCAGATGCCACTATCATAGCCTTGTTTGAGGTCTCTGAGTTACCACCCACATCTTGAATTTCTTGTCTTTGATTTAAATAAGTACAAAGCCACACATGCACAGAATTGACACTGAAGAATATTCGCCCCCCATTAACTTATGTATTTAGTGCGAATGAATGAGTGAATCAAATATTTGCTTCCAGTGGCAAAGCAAATTTGCATCTTTGCATCGTTCAACTTTGGTTAACTTTGACTGTCAAAGTCGCAGCCGCTACCAATAGCAAAAAAGTATGTGTGGTTGAGCTCGCTTGGCTGCCATTGGCTCTCGTTTTCCGAGTCAGCCAAGATGGAGGAGGCATTAATTATTTCTGTGTCTGTGTTGCAAGCCTGGATATGCGATTGTCACCACTGTATACGTTCGTAGAACCTAAGAAATACAACTCTCAATCAGAGTTGAGTATAACGCATGAGAGTACTTTGACTACTTTTTGCAGTAACGAGTAACCTAACGCATTACTTTGCTGTTTGAGTAATCAAATACTTGAGTACATTTTCTACAAGCCATCAGTTACTTCCGTTACTTGTAGAACGCTGCTCCTTCAGCTCCGAAACAGCAATGACTGTCTTTTGGTTCTAATAACGGAGATAACGTTAAACCTATCAGTCTGAAAGAAGTCATGAAGCTTGCGGCTTGCTACATGGGAGAAGAAATGCTGCCGTTGTCTACGGTGGAGTCTAAAAAAAGGTGGAGGAGGACTCGCTGACAGACAGGTCAGACTCAGGACTTGCATTATGTCTGGTACACACTACACGACTTTTCTGCCAGTTCTGAAAGTCACTATGTCACATTACACGATTGTGGAGTCATAAAATCTTGCTGTGACTTGGCCGACAGACATGACACACTACACGATGGTACTCACCAATTATCCCCAGTCGTCTTTCATGACGTGTGTGATGGTTTATTCTTGTCCTATTTTTATTACTTTTACTATTATTTGAGTCACTGTGTCTGTTCATGTGCCAGCCGAAATCACCTAAAAGCGTCAGCAGATGGCAGGAGCTCCATAGAGTGTGCCAGGGCTGACGTCAAAACCCGGAAGTTTAGCATCGCGCTGGTTCCCGGAAGAGAAAGTGAATGTGATTTTTGCATTGCGTTTTGGATTATGTCAGAAAATAAGCTCTGTGGCTAACACAAGTTTATGATACTTACAGGTTTTGTTCATTGAGATAATCTTCACATATGAACACCTTTCATACCGCATTTGAAGCTTAAATGCGATCGCCAGAAGTAAAAAGCTAACGTTAGGCTTTAACGGACTACATGACTACTCCACGGTCGGATGACTCTTGACGTCACCGCCATTAAGCTTTCAACTGATTTCGGCGGCTTTATTTAAAAATAATTGTATAATGGGGAATGGGACTGTTTAAGCTAAATAAGAAGCTGTAATGGCGGACTGCCAGCACTCTCACCTGTTCAGGGGTGATGATGTTTAATGTCCCCGACAGGGTTTGTAGTCGTATTGAGCAGCTTGTTAGCAACCGCCTATTTTGCGACACGTAAAAGCTTCAAAATTCACAAGTAGGGTATTTACTGACGTGTTTTATGTCGTAGAACAACACCTGAAACTTGCTTAAGCTTTTGTTAACCACAGGCCTTATTTGAGGCATTTTACCAAAATCCCATTCAAAAAACGTATTGACTTTTTTAGCGCTAACGGAGTTCCGGGTTTACTGGCACACTCTATTTGAAGTACCATAGGTAAACATTCAAGCTACTGTGTCCTCCACAGGAAGTTCTGACAAATGTTTCACAATAAAAGCCTATTTAGAAAATGGAGGGATTCTCTCAGCCGAGGTTATAAGGGGCTTTTCATCTGAAATAAATTCAGGAAATGTTGAGTTTGAAATGACGGTGCAATATGTTAACTTTATAAAGACAGCGGAGCGGATAAAAAGTAAATATATAAACACACAGAGGGATTAATAAATAACGGACCGTCTATAATGTAGTTTGTTTCAAATGAAGCTGGGAGCCTCTGCAGTTGTGGTGAGTAAAAGCCCCGCCGCTATTTGTTAATGTTAGGCTATTACTTTATGTCAGTCTCTATTATGAGGACGTAACATTGTTTGCTAGCTTGATGCTAATGACAGTAACGTTAACTCAGCGGGTTGACAAAGTGCCTCTGCTGTTTCACACCATCATTTCCCCCTTTTACTCTGTGTGGTAACATCCCTAGAGGAAATATTAAAAATGCTGGGGTTGTCATACAGTTGTTTACTGCAGCAGATCGTTCTGTGTTTCTACTGGTCAAAGTGACGGCTGCAGTGTTGCCAGATCTCGCGAGACAATAAGCAATAATAAGCAACCAGGCCTGTGAAAACAAGCCCAAAACAAGCGACTTTTTCTACGGAGCCCCCCTAGGTTCCGGGGAGAGAAAATTAAATAAACTGTGTGCACGGTTTTACAGTCTGTGGGGGCGGATTTTAAACTGTGGGTACAGATTGTCAATTTACATCCATGTGGACAGATAAGTAAACTGTGCGCAGTTTTGCAAAACTGTACCCACGGTACGCAATTTATTTATTTTTCTCCCCCGAGCTTCAGGACAATGACCACAAGAGGGAGTTAAACCACCTTTTAACATTATTTAACATTAGAAAACAGATGGGATATCAAATATAGACTGGTGTACCAAGTACATTATATACACAGTAAACCTCTGATAATTAAAATTTGCACACACAAATAAATATCATCCTGAATTCACAAATTCTTTATTTATTATTGCTTTTTATGCACTCAACTACCTTTTTTCTTTTAGTTACAGGACTGATGTTTTCCTAACCAGAAAAAAACACATTACCCTGCTCTGCCTCTGATTGGCTAGTACTCGTTGCCATCAGGGTCAGAGCCAATTAGAAGCAGGATGCGGGTGGGAAAAAACTCTGCTGTCTCCTGTGTGTATGGGGAAAGGGGAGGGACAGAGGGAACAGGCAAGACAAACTATCCTACGTTTAAATAACATATCGAAAATATCTGCTTGACAACTTATTATGGAGCTGGGAACAAGCCCAAATAAGCAACTACGCTTTAGAAACAAGCCCAAAAAAAAAACGCGACCCGTGACTACCAATATTTGTAAGCGACTTTACAGAAAAACAAGCCCAAAGTCGCTTATAATAAGCGGACTTGGCAACACTGGACGGCTGTGATGGGAGAATTGGATCTCAGTGAAGGGCAAGTGGTCCATAACTTTAATTTTGGAGACAAAAAATGTAGGCTTAGCGCCCTGTGGTCCATTGCCCAATAGGAAATGTAGAATACTGAAAAGTACTTTAAAAGTACTTGAGTTACTTTACTCAGGGAGTAACGCATTAAAGTACTTTGATTACTTTTAAAGTAACCCTTACCCAACTCTGCTCTCAATATATTTCTTCGATCACTCCTCCAATGTGTTACCTATGTTGACATGATGGATATATTGGTCACTATTGATTACTAGGTTTACAAAGGGAATAATATGCGCGTTTGTCTTGATGTGGGTTTTTGTTGTCCTGGGTGGGGAGTGCTGCATCTTGAGCCTCTGCCTCTCTTTGGAGTTGCAAAAGGAAAACCAAAAAGTAAAGTTGGAGATACTGTAATAATAATGTTTATTTAGAGGCTCGACTACCGGCCACTGATGTTGAGATATCAGTGGATGAAAGAGGTAAACAAGTCTGGCTGCATTTTTTAGGTCGTTTGGACATTGTCGACATGCCTTAATGTATACCAATAAGGTAAATCAGAGAAGTGTTTTTGAAATGACTGGGATTAACAAAGCCTCCAGCAACACATTTATTGCTTTTTTACACACTGTCACACCTCCCTACCCACACACACAAGCACACACACTGGCCCTAAAAAGATAAACAAATTCCAAACATGGTCTCCCATTTTTTAAAAGTTTGGAAAACCCCAATTACTTGCACAGACTTGAGCAAGAAAAAAAATGACTATTCATGAAGGCGGTCAGATGTTAGAGGTCAAAGTGGTTCCCTGATGGTTCCACGTCCTCGTGCTGAGCAAAGCCTCCTCTGTCACCTCCACTGCTGCTCTCCTCTCAAACAACGCTCTGCATTCAATCCTTTCAGGAGAAGCTGTGCCCTTCCTACCAACATACTGATGTTTAATTCATTCCTGGACACCTGGGGGACACTCATAACAACAACAGAGAGAGAGAGGGGGGGGAGGGAGAGAGAGCCAGAGAGAGGAATTAGAAGGAACTAAATGTTTGCTTTGTATTTTCTATCGGTGGATGTGAAATGAATGAAAGGTCTAAAACAAGACCAAGGAGACATTTGAGATGGAACACCAGGATCAGGAGGCTGTGAGGACAAACGTATCCTGCTTTCTCCTGTTTTGTTTGACTTGAGGAGTGGATGAGGGCAGTGAAGATGTTGCTGGACACCTCGGCGTGCTCCCACTTAATCAGAGGTTGATTAAGCACACTTTCAGAGGCATGGATTAGGGGGCTCCCCTCGGACTCCGCTAAATTGGTCGGAAGGGAAGGAAGGCAGAGTGTTGAGCGCTGCTGAGGGAACTTTTGATGTGTCAGTCAGAGAGTCTGGCATGGTTTGCTTTTATTGACCTTCCCATCCTTGATTTGTGACAGATCCCCTGGTGCTAGGGTAGGTGGGGAAGGTGCTTGAGAGGTGGGGAAGGTTAAAGGAGATGCAGCTTTTGAAGAATTTCCAAATTCTGCTGATCCAGTAGAGCTGCCACAAGCATTCCTGCAATTCATAACAATGAAGGGCATTGAGCTACGAAGCATTTGCAGCCTAGACGTTTTTTGAAGATTATATATCTGTCATTTTTGCTTTATTTGACAACAACAGGAAAAGACATGTGGCGAGGGTCCTGGGAAGAATTCAGATCCAGGATTGCACCTACACAGTGAGCATCTTAGACAACTACTCTGCGAGGAAGTCTTGGCCCAGTCATTTTTTATTATCTGGTACCTTCCATCTGTCTTTCATTTAAATCTAAACAATGGATTTTACTCATATCATGTTGCATCCGCTGTTAATGGATTCAACAAGCTCAACTCTAAATATATCTGTCCCCCTGTATGGACAGTGTGTGTCATTTATGGATTTATGGTTAATAATAGTCTGATGCTTTTTCCGCTGTCAGACTGGTTTGTAACCCCTTCACAGAAGGAATGGCATTATTCATGTTGCGGCTGTGGCACCGCTATTAATGTAATGAGTCAGGCTGTTAATGTGATCCTGCTTCAGACACAAAGGGGATCTCTCAACCTGAGCTCCTGCCGCAGACAGGAGACCTCTGTGCCCTACATAACAACGATGGGACGTGTCATCGCTGATTTATTTTGCCCTTGAACCTCCTAGTGATAGGACCTTGTGGGATAGCCTTTAAAAGAAGCGCCCAGAGATGAAATGAATGCTCTGTTCCAAACTATTGAAAGACGTGCACTACAGCTGAAGGCTTTTAGAGGGAGTGCTGTAATCTAAAATGTGCTATTTCTCACTCATAGCACAGCTCTGGGATGGGCTGATCAGATAGCCCGAGATGAATCTGACTTGACCTGTGAGCAGCAGTCGCCGCCTCCTGCATTGCCGGCCATGAGAGGAATTTGCAATGGATTCCAGATAGATAGAGATCAATTCAAATTCAGCTGTGGCACTATACCTCGATAAGGCATTGCTACACCTATACTCACAAATTTCCTAATGAATAGATAAGGATTAATGTAATTTCAAACTGTCAGCGACTGCCAGATGGCATGTCATGAATGAGCTTATCATTGTGCCATGATTTTATTTACATTCAAGAGCATAAACAGACGGTTCATTCGTGTCCTCTCCATAAACATGACTCCATGGTAACCGTCCATGGAGGTGCATCCTCACAAGTGTTTTAAACAGCCTTATTAACTCAGTCCACTCGCTCATGTAATTAATGTCTGCTTACAATGCAGCTAATATCCACTATGTAACCTGTGAAGACACACAATAATTATGTGACCGTTTGAGTGACAGAGATCAGGAAAGCAAATAGAGGAGGCCTGTCCTCAGCCTCATCAGGAGGGGCAGAGTGTTGGTCCAGGTTAATAGGCATCCTCCAGGGAGGGATTAGCTGGAGTTAAAGAAAGTAAAGAGGGAGGCATTTGAATTCAGTATAATAATGTCAAATACCCGAAAAATCTTTTTATAATCTCATTGTCACGGGCCATTTGCAAGTTCTTGGTCCAAGGCATTATGAAGTTCCCTATGCAGGCATTAAAAAACACTAAGATCCTGTGAAAGAACACTTTATTTGAGTTGGACACATGTAGTACCATCCAGAAATAGCCAGCCATCTGTTTCCTGCTTTTGCACTAGCCAACCACTGAGCAAGGAACATTCTCAAACTGACTGAGTCTTGAGTGAGGAACAAAGAGGGAGGACAAAAGTGCTGCGTCGTACTGAAACTGAAGATATTGTTGGACCAGAGTCCAGCCAGGTGTCTGGATCCTGAAAGTCGGGCAGGAAAATCTTACTTTACAAGGGGAATGCCACTTGTAGTAGAGTGGACCTGTGATCGATTGGGATGTGAAGTGGCTTAGCCGTACCTCTGTGTGTCAATAGCTTCACCTTCTCCCTCAACCCTGTGATAAAACAGAGGCTCTAGGTACTAAATCTCAGCCGGTGTACAGCCGTGAAACTGCCTGTATGATTATAGTTTCATCTCCTAACTTGAGTCACTTGATCTGCAGCTAATTCCTCTGATCACACAATCATAAGTGACCAAACTTTTACTCCAGTAAACCTAAGCCAGGACACAGGACCTAGAGGAGTTAAAGGTTGAATTGACAACAAATTACAATGCGCTCCACAGCGCCATAGATTGAGACAAGGATTTAATTGGCTCCATATCAGGGTTAGATAGCAACGTTGTTGACTTTTGATTAGAAAAAAATAAAAGAACAAGGTGACTTGATATTGTGGTGATAAGCAAAAACCCAACTCGATCACATCAATACGTTCCTCGGGTGCACGTAGGTGGCTCACCTTGTAACCAATGACAGTGGCCGCAGTGGCTCGCTGGCAGATAGACATCAGAGGTTTTGCAGCAAGCGTGCATTGTCATACATTTATTGCTGTGTGTGCAGTGTCTGTTTTCCTTACGATCGTTTCAGTTGTTCTCGACATACTGTTGACTTAGAGGTCAAGCCGCGCAAAGGCATAAATTTCTGGAGCGTTGATGTTGTCTAATTCACAGCATGTCACACAGCAGCTCTTCAAAATAAAGGTCACCTCTGAACAGCACTTTACGGCTTTATATCTGTTTTATAGGCAACGTGCAGATTCACCACTGCACATTATCAGAATCTGAATCACCTTTGTGTGCTCTTTACTTTCATACAAGACTTTGTTTCAGTGGGAAGCAAACTGTGTGCTCCTGGGGTTCAGCACACAACAGATTAATCAGTTTAAAAAGGTGCAGGTTATTAAAAGGAGTGGATCTATTCCAACTCATGTCCAGCTAAGTAGGGAGATGTCATGCATCATCAGACAGGATAGTCAGACTGGAGGGATGAGGTCTCACACAGCCTTAACAGAATGTTAACATTTCAGCAACACCCTAGATTTTATACACTGACTGTGGTTTGTAGTTGAATATCCGTAGATATTTGCGTGATATTACAGGTGTCTACAGTATTTTAATGGTTTCTGAAAGTTTAGGCAACTACAACTTCTTGATTCATGTTAGTATCGGTGCAACAACATAAAAAGCATCAACAGTGGTAGTACTTG
Source organism: Epinephelus moara (assembly GCF_006386435.1). Lineage (NCBI taxonomy): Eukaryota > Metazoa > Chordata > Actinopteri > Perciformes > Serranidae > Epinephelus > Epinephelus moara. Next base: position 11,238,162 of record NC_065523.1, on the reverse strand, counting down.
CATTGAATAATAGAATTCATCTTATATAAAATTCACCTTGGGGCACCACCCTTTGAAAAGAGAATATTATAGCCAATTAACTTAGTCTCATTAAATATACTAAACTATACTAAATCAATTTTGAACTCTGATTGATAAATACATTAATAATTACAACCAAAAAGCCATATCAATAGCTAATAAAGCTTAAAGGATTTTGGAGTTCTGAATAGTAGAGGTTGGCAGCACCCACTCTTGTGCGACTGTAAATAGACTGCATGTATATTCAAAAACAATTTATTAAAAAAAAAAAAGATAACAGGAAAACACACAATATGTCCTTAACTAAATATACCTAAGGGAAACAATGGGGAGTGTGTGTAGGTGTATATATGTGAGAGAGAATGTGTGTGTCTAAGTATGTGCGGGTATGAGCCTGTCAGGTACGCGCCAGAAAAAATGTGTAGGCTTTTGTTTCTTTGTTCTGCCCCCGTATGTTCCGCGCACACAAGCATGAACACACGTGGTCAGTCAGAACAAAGGAAATGTGTGGCGTGAGTTTTTAAGTTTTCTCTCCACATGTAGTTATGTTTAAGGCTGAATCAAAGTGATCTGTGTCAGCGGTAATGGCGCCGGATTGGAGAAGACAATAATTGGTTTGCATTAATCTCCCTGCATCTGTGTGAAACATACATCTATGTAGTGATGTGGTGAAACGCATTACTCAGTAACCTGACTACAAAGAGGTCACAACAATTAAGATCACTAAATAACTTTAAACATAATATATACATGTACATAACATAAAAGTTAAGCAGTCCTGTGCGTAGCCATGTGTCGTTATGCAATGCTGTTCCCAGTTAACGTTAACAGTCCATAGAGGCGTGCTGTTTGTTAGTCAGCAATTTCCTCGGCTGTAGACGAGCCAGGCTGTGAAGAGTTATGTTTGGGATGCAGTCTTTGCTGTGCTGGGTTCTGATTGTGCAGGTTGGAGGTAACTGGTCGCTCCTTGCAGAGTTAGCAACTCAGCGATGATGTGCTTGGTACTCCTGTTGCTTGTACAGTTAGCTGGCAGACTGTGTTGTAACTGCTGGCGCTAAACTTGTTTACTCTTGGTTAATGGTGGGTATGAAGCTTACCAGGAATCTCCAGGCAGGCTGCCTAGCCCAGCAGATGACGTGGCAGAGATCAGCAAGCCATCCAGAGAGCAAAGAGAACAAACAACAGGACAACCTGGGGTATTGTTGATGAGATGATATCATAGGTCATTAGCTACGGTAACCTATGGTTACTGTAAATGTTGGGTCCATGGGCAAAGCTCAAGTGGAGGTGAGATAAACAGAAAATTGAGGGAAGCTGACTCCATGTAAAAGTTTACGTTTCGCACTAATAGTCCAGTTAAAGCCACACAAATGGTGAAATTCATCTGTGGAGTGGTCCCGACAGTAGGGAAAGATCATTGTCATGGTTATTAATGTTTTTTGAAAGACCAGTAATGATTATTGGTATCAGATCCGCTACCCTGTGGTGTAAAAGGCATTACAAATTGGTTAGATCCTGTACACCTTTGGAGACTGGACTGGCTTAAAATATTGATAGTGAAGATTAAAAAAAAGCAGAAAAAAGCAGCATTCCTGTAAGGACTGGCCAAGTGGTGGAGGGAGAACACATAGAAGCTGTAGTAATCTTTCACCTGGTCTATGTTTTATTTGTGGCTTACATAACACCAACAAGCAGTTCAAGCTAGTTTTGATGAGGTCCTGAAAACTAAACTATATACTGAAAAACCACACACACACACACACACACACACACTTAATTAGAATTTCGATATTTAGGATAATTACTGCTGCTCAGTGCTCGGCAGATGAGTGTGTGTTCGGCTTTTTTAATTTAAATTACTTAATTTTTTACGTGGTGAATAATAAATTATCAGAATTGTAAAAACTCATGTTTGTCCGGCATGGATTATTGTCCTTGATCAATAGTTGGGGAGATGTCCCCATGTAATATCATTTAATGTGGAAGTACAACTTATCAACATGTTAGCGCACTAGCTAGCTAACACCTTATTAACACCTTGATCATAACAAAGTATATTAACTTTCACCACTGCTCACTTTAGAGAGGCCACTGCAATAAAAGCCTATAATGTGCGTTTAGATCAGTTCCCATCATCATCATCCAGGCAGGGAAAATGAAAGGCACCCTAACATTAGCGATGTAGCTAACATAGCTAGGGTACTACCTGTGGCTGATTGCCGACAGGTATAAACAAAGGATGAGCCATTGTATGTTTATTAATCCAAACAAAATGAGCAGTGATCAAAGTTACTCTGTTCTGTTATGATCAAGGAGTAAATGAGCAGACAGTGTTAGCTAGCTAGTTAAAAAGTTGTCTGTTAACTTCCACATTAAATTTTAATAGGGACATCTCCACAAGTTTTAACCAAGGACAATAAGCCAAATCCATGCTTAACAAATGTGAGTTTTTCACAAATGTAAGCCAAATGCACACTCCTCTACAGAGTATCCAGCAGCGATTATAGCCTGAATATCGAGATTATAATTAACTGAAGACAAAACTTTATTTCAAGTCCTTTAGAAGCTGTCACTTACTGTTTGGCAGTTTGGGCCCATGGTCAGCAGGTAATATAGATGGGAATTCATTAACAAACATCTTGTCAGTTGACATTATATATAATTCAAATGAATTTTAATGGAATGTAGGAATAAATAAAAAATGGATGGTTATTTCACTAAGACTGTGAATGCTGTATGCACATTGAATTTATCAGAAGTTACTTTTATCAGCAGTGTTAGAGCCATTTCTAGCAAGTCCTAGTTTCCTATTATTTTTCGAGTCACTTTAATGCGCCACCTGACCTGCCACGTTGTGAACCTTTAATTAAAGGCAGGTGTGCTGAAGTGAGTGTGGTGCTTGGAAGAAGCACGGGGTTACAGTCTTTAAACGTTGTGTGTTTAATTAATTTAATTTTATTTATTTTGTTTAATGAAGTCGTTTAATACCACATTGATTTGAACTTTGTTTTTGTAAAGGCCAGATAATTTTGTTTTCTTTTTTTTTTTTTTTAAACGTGACTGTCAAGACAATCAGTTCACTGCGTCACCCAGCAACTCTCCATAAGGTTACATGCTGCTAATCAATCAACTCTTAAACCAACCGAGGCACCCTGGACTATCAAACAGTGAGTAAAATTAAACCAAAGACAGTGAGTTCATCATATCTGCTGTTATGGCATCTGTGGGCGGCTATTTTTTATTTTTATTTTTTCAACTTTTTTGGAAGCTGCAATAAGCAGGTTAGCATGCTAAACCCATATGTGCTTACTATGCTAACGTAACTTAGCCACAGAGTCCTAGGCTACACTACTGGCAACAGGACCAGGACTACAGAGCTGTTGTATTAATAGAACTGCAGAAACTAGAATGTGTCTGGCCAGTTTGCAACCTACTCTTATACGGCAGGGTTAGCACTGTGACAGTCCCTTTTTACAAATTAGCAAATTAGTCCCTTGAAAATACAATAACTGTCAAACTGACTGACAAATCACCTGTTCAGTATTGATGTGGTTTTTTTTGGCTAAATGGGACATTAATGTGTATTTCTATTTGGATGTTTGCATTTATTTTCTTTTTAATCAGATTTTTCCCCCTCTCCTGAGCCCTTACCTTAACCCTAAATTCAATATTTCATATTGATCAGGATACAGTCTGAGAGTACTTCTTTTTTTCCTCTTTAAAAAATGATGTCTGATAAAGTCTATATTCTATAAACAGTGTTGCAGAAGGGGAAGTGTTCTTATAATCAGCATTGTTTTATTGTGGGCCAATACAGAAATTATGAAACCTAAATCTTTTGTTTTACATAACATGAGAAATCATCATCCCTATACACACAGGCTGCTATGTATTTATGTATGATATACATATATGTATGTATAATACAAGCAATTCAAGAAATACTGTAATTCAGGACCTTGTCTTTACCTTAAGCTTTACTTTATATTTAACTTTATTTTGTATATAGCCATATGTTAATATGTTCATAGATTCCTTTTATACAGCAATCAGAGATTGATCCTTGGAAGACAGGGTGACAAAAAAACACCCTATAGAGATAATGTGTTGTGCCTAAATCCAGCTTTTGGTGTATGAGTCAGCGTTTAATGTTTTGATTCACAGAGCACTTAATTTACATTTGACATTCAGCTGTGTAAAATGTCTACCACCTTTTGCAGCTACTGTACATGTTGATTACAGGTTGAGCCCTGTGTGGTGAGACTGTGTTGACATTATGTGTCTTTGTCTAAGCTTGTTATCTTTGTGCCCCACGGTTTGCTTCAGTCGTTCCAAAAAGCCACTCTATGTGTCTTTAGTTGCGAGCATATTAGTCTCCATGGAAACTCATTTTACCAATAGTTCATTGGCGCCAAATGACCCTGTACTGTTACTTAGCTTCTCGCTGCTTTGTGTGGAAGTGTTTTCTTTTGGAGATTAAACGTTCGAAGGCAAATTGAGGTCCTGCTGGTTTTATCGCTGGGATATTGAATAAGCATATGTGGAAAATACCAAAGCATGGTACTGTAACGCATAATTTGAAAACAGATTATGATATATTTCTGTGCTTCTTAGGGGCCAGGGGGTAACAACATGTGTAGTGCCAGCGCTGCTGCATATTTTTATCAGGTAGGAACAGGGTGTGGAAGGTAGCACCAAACATGTTTGAGTGCTGTTTGAATCTTTATGTGATACATCACCAAAAGAAAATTCCTGACCCTTTAATGCATTTGACAACAGGACATTTCTTCAAATTACTCAACAGACTCTGTTTTCATGTAACCATATTTTGTTTCCTGTGGTTCGACCTGTTTTTTGTATTGAACTGAATCTGTTTTGGGATTCCCTCTGGAATATTTACGGTCTTTCTCTTTCCAAAATGTCCACAGATAATTGCTAGAAGGCAGCGCCCAGGAAGGTCAGCCAAGAATCCCGCCGTAGGTGCCAAAGTGAAATCTACAGGACTACAATTACTTGGACAGACTGAGGCGGCAGAGCAAAGTGAATGACAGGTAGGAAATAATTCATATGAATCACCTGCTGTATTATGAATAACCACCTGCTGAGAGGACATAGCACGGTCAGTTATCCTCAGAATTGGTTCTGAATAGCCCTTTTTGTCATTTGTTGGTAATTGCCTTAATTCTCTTGATAATATAGTGAAATTAACCTCGGAGAACATTTCTTCCTTATGGCATTTATGAGACAAGGTTGAAGTTGACATGCCAGCAGTCACACAATTATATTTAGATTATTCTGCTCCACTGCTATTTGGCTTCTGCTTTTGATGTCGACACTTTAGAGGAGTCCTTCTCACTGCCGCTCATAATTCATAATCTTCATTTTACCAAAACATACAGTGTCGAATCCTACACGAAGGGCGTTCTTTAAGAAATTCAGGATCACTCACATCTATTTTCTATTTGGGGTACATCTGACCTTGTAGTGAACAGACATAAAAGGCTGTCAGTCAAACCATCATGCCGTCTTTGTTTCTTTGTGGTTGTCATTCTCCAGAGGAGTCAGGCAGCCACTGACTTAAATCTAGTGATTCTATGCTCCTGGCAAAATGCTTCTCTGTCCTTCTTTCTACCGAACTCAGCGACCGCCTCAGGGTAAGGTGGAAAGAAGGTGAAAAAAAAAAAGTTTTAGAACAGCGTTTGGATGGTTACGGAATGTAATCAAGGCCAGTAGATGGTTAAATAGTTCAGCTTTTTCTAATGAATCATTTTACTCACTTAACACTCTAACCTTTGGGAGACTTTAACCTTTTCTGTCAAACCTTAGAAACAAAGGATGGCGGTAGAGGAGTTGACATACCTGCTGTGAGTCAAACTGAAATTTAGACTCTCCACATTTTATGTGTGAGGCCACAAGCTCTATGATGATAAAACAGCTACTGTACATAGTTTTTCATTTTGCAAAAGCAGTAAAAATTATTTTCAACCATTGTCTTAACGGCATCGAAGCCTCTGAACAGGCATCTCCCACTGAAACTGTTGACTAATACTTGAGGGTGTGCGTTGCCAAGAGATGCGCTGTGGTGCGGTACTCACTGGAGATTGTCTTGTGTGTGTTGACCCTGCGTGTTATGAGTGTTGATACAAAGCGTTTGTTTTACAACAAGTACCCATCATTCAACATTTCAAAAGACTTGTCACGCTCTTAAATTTGTATTCCACATGGAAAGTAAAGGCTAGTTAGCCTAGCTTGCTAACACTACTACTACTACTACTGCTACTACTACTACTACAACATGTTGTTAGTTCATGTTACATAGTGTTGTCCTTGGTCCAGATTGTCGACAAGGGGGGGGGGGCTATCTAGCGTTAGATGTCTTTTTTTCATAAATCCATTTGTGGGGATGGCACATGACCACTCTTTAAACTTACATGCAGAGTTTCCACCGCACTTTGAAAAACTGGTGCGTTATTCTCATTATGTTGACTAATGATGACTGAGAAGGGTTGCAGTTTATTTACAGATGACAAAACGTTTTCGACAGGCCGGCCTTCATCAGTGTCACAGTCATGCAGTATAGATGCTTCTTAAATAACAAACAAACAGGTGATCCATTTTAAGGTAATTGGCATTGCACCTGGTAAAGCAATCAGCGGCATAATGATCAGTGAGCATCCAGCATTAAAACAAGGAGGAAGGTGGGAAACGGTTCACCACAAAAAAAATGAGTACACAGTCCATTAGACTTATATATACATTAGGTTTATTTACAGATCAAATGTTTTCAATTCCTTCTTTTGGTTAATTTTTTTTCCCCAAATAAGTACATAAGTTAAACCAAACAATAATTTGAATTTCACTTTGATCTTGTGCACTCTTAGAGATGCTGTGGGCACAAATAAAAACGCTTCATTTTAAAATATTAGTGGAATTATTATACATTAATTCTAATCAAATTATCACCATGAAAGGTAGAATCCACCAAAATTCTAAACACAGGTTTGTGGACTGCCATCATAACCACACTAGGCTAAACTTTCAATCACTACCAATTATTCAAGTATAATTTAATTATTATTAATATTTCCTAATGCTGTTATAGGTTCATAAATACACTGGTAAACATGACCACATTCCTATTAACGTTTTCTTAAGATGGACAAAAATGCTTATGGTTCATCAAAATCTTATTATCTATGTTAATATGCATGTGTTAATATAGTATGGGTTTTTATGGCTAAAACCTTACCGATAAGACCCCATATTTGACCATGATACTGAATGTTAACGGTTAAAACTGATACACACATCACCTTTAACACATCATGTTGGTTTGTGTTTCACTGTGTTGGCATCTCAAACACCCGTGTGTGTTGCCTCAGATCTCTCTGCATGTTGTTGACCGCAGTGTTTAGAGGAATTTCAGACGCTTGTCCGTCTAACCACCAGCTGGCCGACTGACTCAAACCCTCAGCAGAACATCAAACATCACAGTATCTCACTGCTTGGCTCAGTTTCACATAAACAGATCAAGGGTACCACAATGTTTTTATTCCAGTTGATATGGAAATGTCACATCATTTCAAAGAGAACTTCTGTTTTATTCATGTCTAATATCCTTTTACTTCTGACTGCCCAATACGGACCTAGGAGAGCTCTAACCAAGCAAAAAGCAAAAGAAGCTTTACTGCAGGAGGTACAGTGCACTGCACATGCAATTGTTTTACTGAGGAAAATGTGGAATTTTTCAATTGAAAATGCACATATTCGTGAATACTTCTGAGGAGAAACATTACCCTTCTCTGCACAGAGGCAATTTCTGTCTAAAGATTCAAAAGCAGATTCTTCTTCCCCTGCTTTGAGACAAATATTGTGAGATTTGTGCTCCATTGATGCCTTGCAGTGTGAAGTGATGATCAGGTGAGTGGGAAATTGGTCAGGATGAAGGATGAACTAATATGATTGTATCTGCACTTATTTAGCAGCAGAACAAATTTGATATCTTTTGCCCTTCCTCTCTTGTTGTGATAAGAGCTGTTCTTTACTTTCATAATGGATTTGTTATTCTAACAGATGTTATAAGGGCTCTTTGAAAAATGAGAATATTTGGTATTCCAGCTGAGTGCCGAAGTATCTGACAGAAGATGTCTGGATAGTATACTGTAATATTGCTGATTTCTGTTTCTGTCGCATTAAATTAAACATGTATATTTTTCTTAAATAATGCTGATGACACTGTAATTAGTTTCTGTACTCAAGCGAAATATCTCGAAGCTAACGGGGCAGAGTGTGTAAGTAATTACAATAATTTATCCAGTGCAGCAACTAACAATTATTTTCATTTTCTATTAATCTGCCTATTGTTCCCTTGATTAAATGATGAAGAATACTGTCTGTAAAATGTCAGAAAATAGTGAAAAAGGCCCATTGCATTTTCTAAACCCTAGGTGACTCTATCATGGTGCTTGTTTTGTCTGATCAACACTGCAAAACCTAAAGATACTCGGTTTATGTAATACAGAAGGCAATATTTTGTATTTTTCCTTAAAATCTGATAAACAATGGACTGTTTTCACGGTAAAGTTGAGTTTTACCTTAAATTACTTAAAGCATATGGAAACAAAAACTGGTAGAAGCATTTCATTGGGAGAGGTGTCAAATGTCCTAGCAGGTACCAAGTGTTTTAAAAAACTACTTAACCCACAAAATGACCATTTGTATATCAATTACTCACTCATGTTGCCTTGAATTCATAAAGAAGACTTTCTCACATGCCTCAACGATGAACAAAGAATCCAAAAACCTTGAACACTCTTAATGAATTGAAGTCATAGGGGTCTGCGTTTAACAGCAAAACCATATCAAAACATCTGTTAAAAAAGTCTTTAACAACTTGTGCAGTAAAATCCAAGCCTTATTCATCCAGCCATACTCTTAGTACCTCAAAAAAAAAAAACGAAAACAAAAAGCGTTTTCGCTAAAACCTTACTATGTAAAACACCTCTATATTACCAGCCTGAAACACAGACGAGTAGTGTACCTGGGCAACTCAATGGAATGCATGAGCAGAGTTCAAACACATACGCTTGCCCAGATGCACAACTTGTATTCAGCAATGTTTTAAATTAATGTTCTAGCAAAAATACATATGTTTGGGAAGTGCTGGGCATACGACTGGAAAAATGAGACTTGGATTATACTGCACCAGTTCTGTGAGAGTCTGTAAATGGAATTTTGTGGCGCCCACATCAATTCATCAAGAATGTTTGCAGTGTTTGAATTCTTCATTCACAGTTGAGGCATGTGAGAAAAACATAACTTTTTGCAGGAATTCAAGGTAACATGGGGTGAGTAATTGATATATAAATGATCATTTTGTATCCCTTTTAAAACGGTAAAGTGGAGTGAGAATTAGTTGTTTGTCAGCACCAGTGCTTTGCAGACTTGCTAATGTTCTGTAAACTAACAGATTTAATTCCTTGTAATGTAATATTTGACCTCATCTGCATGTTATCCTCAGCCTGTTACATTGCCAGGACTGGATTGCAAGTATGACTGGCACCTTCCTCTAGGGCTCTGCTTAATGTTTCCACTAGTATGTCTGGTGCCACACCCTATACATCTCTATTCTCAATTATACATGGGCTGGAATGGGAAATGAGCATAGGGCACATCATAAAAAGCTTGATAACAGAGCTAATACAATTACATTAGAGTGATTAAAAAAGGTTAAATAGGTGATCTATTACATTGATCTTAAATGCATTCAGACTTAATTTAATTTAACAGTGCTATAATGCTGTAGTTAAAATATGTCCTATTAGTGTTTGGAGCCTGCATGTATAACGATTAATTATTGAATAATTGTTCATGCATTTCAACACTGGCAGGCTCTGAAGGGTGATTTATTTTCTTCAGTGGCTGTACAGAGATAGGGCTTAATTACAGTGGATAGCCTTATCTCCTCTCTCTAATCCTCTCTTTGGAGTCTCCCGCGTTCACGCCATCTAGTCGTCGATATCATCAGACTGTTGGCAGAGCCAGACAGAGAAAGTGATCCCCAATTTCTCTGTCACATTAAGGCTCATTCATGAAGTCTCTGCTGTGGACCTGACTTAAGAACTCCAAAGTGGGAGGAAAGAGGAGTCGCTGAGTGCTGGAAACCTCTCCCCCAGTCTGAGGTCAGCGCCGGCTGGCACATTACCCACTTGTGCTGTCTTTCTCAGCTGGATGGACTGACAAATGTGTGGTCAAATCTGATCAGATAATGGGCTCAGTTTCTTGCCAGGAGCAATTTGTTGCGGATATTCTTGTACTGATGTAGGCAATTTGGTTGTTTACCACTTCACTACAAGTACAACACTGTATGCCTGTGCTTTTCACAATGATGTTGGCAGAATACTTGCAAAACAAGGCATTTTAGCTGTAGGTGCGTGCATACAAATATCTCTTATGACTTTCAGCTGACCACTGGTTTGACTTGATGATTCACAATCTAGCTCTAGATCTTAATCATGGGGACTCACATATTAATTATTGTAGATTGGTGGAAGATTTCCACCACAGTTGGCACAAATAGTTGCATATATTAAATAAACTTGGGATGAATGAAATGTTGGCAGCATAAATAGATTGTATTTTGAGGTGCCAAATGGGAGTGGGATCAGCTCATGTGCCCGGCATGATTTGCCTGGGCTACAGCAATGCGATGCTCAAGAGAAACCACTGCAGTAAAAAAAAAAAAAAAAAAAGAAAAGGAAAAAAAACCTTACAGTCAATGAAGCAATGATATTAAATCTTAATGGTGAGTAAAGTCATTTCCAAGGACATTTTTTAATCTTATTCTACAATAACACAATCATTTGACATGTATTTCAAGAGAGAACCAACTACCTACAGTATGTGGCCAAAAGTTTGTGGACACTTCTGTCCATAGACTGTATGTTTGATCTGGGGCTCCTTATGAAAGAAAATCTTAATACTTTACTGTAGTGTGACAACAGTTTGAGGAAGACGCTTTCCTGTTTTAATGTCCCCATGCGCTAATCCAGGTCCACAAAGAAATGGTTTTCCCAGTTTATTGCAGAACTTGACTGGTCTGCACATAGCCCTGACCTCAGCTCCATCCAGTGCCTTTAGGATTAACTCAAACTGGAGCCCAACCTTATACCCAACATCAACACTTCACCTCAATAATGCTTTTGTGACTGAATGGGAGCAAATCTGTGCAGCCAGGTTCCAAACTCTTTTAGAAAGTATGAAAGTAGAAAAGTGGAGGCTATTATAGCAGCATACTTTTGCTGGAAGGGAATTGAATGTTCAACACCAACCCGGTTGCCAAACTAGAAATTTGACATTGGAGGATTGGATTAATAAAATTCTTTCTTTTCACAATATCTGCTCGTGGCAGCTATGGTTAAGGTTAGATGAAAAGATTGTGGCTATAGCAGATATTTCAATGGTAAAGTTACGTTTTAGGCTAAACAACTAAAAAAACCTGGCTAGAATTAGAGATTGATGGTGTGTGCTTTCCTGCATATATTTGGGACACTTTACATTTTCATGTACCACCCCAACCAACTCTTACTCTCCACCTTGCTACATAAAGGGCTCACTACTTCCTGTATCGGTAGGCTTCTGAATATTATTAGCCACGTTTCGCTTTCATACTTTAGTTCGACCACTTCATATTGAAAACAGACACTTGGTCTCGACTTCATCCACCAGTGTCTTGAAGCTTTTTTGCTTCTTTCCTCCTCGTAACTTAGCTCGCTAACTGGTTAATTGCTGCTTCATCACTGATCTGGAACAGCTGTGTGCAATTACATATTTTTGCCCATGTACTGTAGCTGTTGATGAATCAAAAACGCAATTACATTTACACTTGTGTTCAATGTGGTCACAATGTTTACCTGGCCAATTGGATCACAATCTGTCCTCAATGCATTTTGGGTGCATTTACAGCTGTACTTTCGTGAGGTCAAGCACTATATGATTGCAACCCGATCACTCAGAATGCATTTCAATGAGCATTAGTTGAACCTGCAGTAGTACAACAACTCTGACTAAAATGAAAAAGTAAGAAACTTGAAAATAATCAAGTTTAATTATAGTGGGTCTGACAACACAGGTCCAGACATCACCAGTCCCTAATCTAAAGAGTTAAAAAAGAAAGACTTCCAAAACCAATCCTAGAAAGGTGGAATGCATGGTTATTGAAGTGGAATTATACACACTGGCTGTCTTTGAGTCCCTCCCTGCCTACCTGTTTTCTGGAGTGATGAACACAGTGCCGGAGATGCTCAGTATGCTGATTTCTCAGGGAGATGACAGAGGAGGCTGGATGTTCTGCCGTACTTTCATTGGCTGAGTGGGTTGATGTTTGTCAGATCAGCAGGCATTACGGCTTGTGACTAGTTTGGGCATCCTAAACATCGGATCTGCTGCTGTATTCATAGTTTTTTGTGACCGAAAAGAGAAATGTCAAACTGAATGCACCAAGAAATTCACTCCTAAACCATCATTCCTGTGTGCTCGGGCTCAGTGACAGCTCTACCTGAAACTGACACAGCTCCCAGTGCAAAGAGATGAGTAAGCTAACTAATTAGAGATCCAACACAAATGTTTAATGAGGAGATTATATATCACCGCACAAAATCCTGGAATAATAAGACTACTTTGTCATTAGCCTTTTTTCTTGAGAATGAGATTTTTCTCTTTTTACCCTTCTTACTATAGTTGAAAAGTCTTTACTCGCTTCAGGAAGTTTTTAATATAAGTTATAATAAGTTTTATAGTAACTTTTCACTTGCTATTCTTACCATACTTCCATGATAAAGTACCCTTCTCCTGGATTTCATTTAGTTTTAGAAGATTAATCCATTTTAAGGCACATTAAGCTCATTTGCTTCCATTTATTTTCAACTGATGATTTTTGTATTTTTTCATCTTCTCTATATTTTCTTATCATTATTCTGCCATTAAGCTACATGGAGACATTGTTTTCTGATTTAATGTTTTCAAATAGAAACAAATACTTTTTACTGATTTTCTTGTTACTGTAGTAAAGTCCCAGCTTCCTACTCTACATCTTTTCCTTTTTAATTTCGGCATTTCTTTCTTTTATTTTTGGCCAAATTAAAATGTTTTCTTGCTTTTTTTTTTTTATTTGCTTTTGCTTTGCATCCACAAGTTAATTTAACAAAAACATGACACCAAATGCCGACGTACCATCCAAGTGAATTCTTTTGGAGATGAGGGATTTATCTGTGGCTGATATATTATCCTCCAATGTGGAGCTTTTTTTGTACAATAGTATGAATGAACACATTAAATATGATGCACTAATTAATTCAAATTAATTACATTTCCGGTCAGCAATTTAAAGGAAGGCTTCACCAACCAATTTCAATTATAGTTACTCACCCCGTTATCTTGACTTTGTGAAAATTGTAAACATTTCTTGCATACCTCTACAGTGAACAGAGAATCGAAAAACAGAGAAACTTTTTCATGAATCAAAACGATTCACTGCAGCAAAACTATATCAAAATATCTGTTTACAAACTCTTACACAACTTGTGCACTAAAATCCAAGTCTCATTTATACATCCCAAACATTCATTTTCATGATAACCTTTATTTAACTTATATGCTGAAGTGTTTTACATAGTTAGGTTTCAGCAAAGACATGTGTTATGTTAGAGTTTAACAGATGTTTTGATATAGTTTTGCTTTTGTTGTGTTTTGTTTTTTCAGTTTTTGAATTTTTCATTGAGCATGGAGCCATGCAAGACAATCAAAGTTTTCTTCACACAGGATGAGTAGTTGATATACAAATGAGTATTTTTGGAGGTGAAGTACTCTTTTGAAAAAGAAAAAGAGTGTCAGTAAAAGTGGCCTTTGTTTGTTAGCTATAATTTGTTCACAAGGCTTATGTTGACAGTAGGAAGGACCTTAATGTGACGTCAAGGGGTTTATCCTTCAAAGTTTAGCCTTTATTATCCTCTTTGTCCAATAATACATCTCTGCTTTTTTCCCCGTCAAAAATAAATCTTTTAGACTGCTTCCGTTATACATTTTTAACATTTTTAAAAATTTTAAATATTTTTTTATCTTCCTGTAAATTAAAATTTTAAAAACCACACATCTCAACTAATTATTAAATCATTGGTTTGGATCAGTAACTTTCATTTCAACAATTCCTGCTCATCTTCTTCCTCTCTCTCCATATTATTGCAATTTTAGTCTTATTACCTTCTTTTAAAATGTCGGTGCTATAAGTCATCCTCTTGCCTGGAATGTAATCAATATTCAAACGAGGTAGCTGATTTCTGCTAACTGAATACCATATGCCAGCACCTGATGTTATAGTGATGGTAATAGCACTGTCAAGTTTGACAATGTGGAGAAAGCAATACTGTCATTCCCCATATTCACTTTTGAAAATCTCATTTTGCTTTCATCTCTTCACTAACACAGAGCTGTCAACATGTAATTCAATGAGTGTCACCACTGCGCTTGAACATTTTCTTCATCTCTTTTGCCAACGGTGCTCTCACCATCCTGCATGACTTTACTTCTGTTGTGTTTAAATCATGCTATGGCCACTTTGGTTGTGATTGTAGTTAATTATCATGCGAAACAGCGTCCCACCTTTTGTATTATACACCGGGTTTCACTAAAGGTCTTGGTTTGTGGGAAACATTTGATCTGAAAGTGATGTGTTGATGTTTACAGTAATGCCTCTGCACAATAGCTGCCTTTATCCTAAGTTGCCGATGAAATGGCCTGTCAGAACGGAGGAAATTGAAACCAGTCAATATCTCGGGCATTGTGAGAACACTATCTGCTGTTTCCAAAAGCAGTCGAAGCACAAAACACAAATATAAACATAAACATCCTTATACACACATACATAGTATATACTCTGCCCTTTTTCAGCCTTACACTGAGTGAAATGCACCTCAAAAGGGAGCAGCCATTAAAAAGTGTGCTTCAGCCAAGGCAATCCAGACATCTGAATTCAAGCATACTAACGAATGTTATCAGTGTATTCAGAGCCTGATATTTCTTCTTCTTCCTCTGTGCCATAGAGCTCAGTTGTTGTCCAAAAATTATTTAAAACACATTAATGAGTCACGCTGATGTTCCATGTCTTACTATAAACACAAACTGTAGTTTATTTTGACTCAATCCCACATACACCACAATACTGCTACCACAATACTCACTAGAGCAACAAATGTGGATTAATCCACTGCTGAAAATAGTCCCCAGAAAATGCACTATTTTTACTTGTTTGTTTGATTAAAAACTACAGTGACTTGCTGTTTTAGCAAATTACTGAGACAATGGAAAGTATATATCTGTGAGCCGTTTATTTAAAATTACGGACATCATTTTGCTTGATATCAGACAGAATTGTCAGCTCGTCACACTCCATTTCCATCTTTAGTCTGACATTGCCCCAGCTCCAACTGATTTCCATGGGGAAGGGGGATTTGATTTTCCCTAACCAATCACTAGAGACCAAAGTATCCGTCTGAATCGAACGTCATGTTAGGTCGCCACTGACACGTCGCCATGCTGCCGTAGACGCCAGAGATGCCAGACGAATGAATCAAGTTGGTGGAGTGGGCGGTTTCAAAGGTCTGGACCCAGGCGAGTCGTCAGTAGGAGCAGATGGGCTTGGGGCTGAGGTCAACAAACAGGGTTGTGGAGTAGGAGTATATTCAGAGGCATTGGCAAAACAGTCTCATCTCAAGGTCCATATAGTAGCTGTTCTTTAGCTATATATTATCACATTCATTCAGTAGCAGATAGTTTGTCCAGTTGTCATGGAGATGTAAATATTCAATACTCACTTTGTTCTAAACGCTTTAAGGACTTCTCGTCCATGTTGACCTGCAATATGAATCTCCATCATTCAGTTCCATAACATGATCCAAAGCTCCAAAACAGTGACCAAAACAACTTTGAGGTGAGGTTGTTTTTTCAATTGCAAGGTCAACAATGAACTTTGAAACTCAAATTTGAGTCAACATGGAGGAGAAGTCCTTACAATGCTCAGAGAAAAAAAATGGAAATTCAAAAAAGTGTATTTCCATGACAACTAGGCAGATGAAAATGATGTGATATGATCAAAAGCTCAAGAACAGCCACTAAATGAAGGGGTGAGATTGTTTTGCCAGCTGCTGTTTCCAGCTATCTCAGCTATTGAGAGACGGGACTATTGTTGGTTATTGGCCATTTTGTAAGAATTGTTAACAACAACAACAAAAAAAAGCCGAATGACAGTTGTGTGTTTCCTGAACACAACTTAAGGCAGACATTTTCCTCCCTCAGACAGGATTTTAAGTCACCTGTTAAATCTGTTTCCTTGTTAAATGGCAAACACTTTTTTGTCTCCCTTTCTTTAGCAGAGATCCAAAGATTCAGACGGATCATTTACATACAAAGGGATGATCCCTCTCTCTCAGCCCTACAAGTGATGGGAATTATCTGGTGTAGTGCTACTTGTGTTGTTGGCTTGTTTCACCATAAGACGTGTGAACAACACTTCAGTTGTTTCCAAGCAGGCCGACACTACAGTCATTTTCATCAGCACTCTTGTTCAGGTAATGTTCCTTCAGGCTCGCTGATTTCAGGGCTTATCTTGTTAAGAGCCCCCTGCCTCGCCGCAGATCCGCGCGGCTGTCAGAGGCAGGGCCCGCACATTTCAGCACTATTATTGGTGATTGTAGAATGACACTAATTAAAGTCATTGATGGTTAAAATGAAGCGCCGCACGTCCCGCTTATTTTGTCACAAAAGCTCAGATAGCTTCTCAACCTGGCCCAGTCGTGTAGTTATCATGTCATTTGTTTTCAAGCCATGTGGAGAAACTAGCATGTGTGTGTCACTTCATTAAAAAAACAAACCTCAAGATGGGGGAGAGCTCTGCTTGCGGTATTTACATTTTAATTTTAGCAGGGGCTTTCATTTGCTTATGGCAAGGTGCAATACTATAGCTCACTGAGTCAAACTTTAATCTAGCCATTATTATAATGGAGCCAAACAAAAATAGCAAACACTATTTATAGAGCGTCTTCCTTCCCTCTCAGCTGACTGGAGTGACACAATTCATGTTAGACTCACCATTTGAAATACTAAATGATACACAAAGTCAAATTCCTTTTAGTATGTGCCGACAGTGAAAACTGAGGCTGACTGTTGTTGCCTTACTTGTCCCCAGCTGTCATGGTAAAAGATATTAGACTGTTGCCCATGAAACCTTAATCTCCACTGAATCTAGGGGTCTAGTAGATGTACCTTTTAGTTGGACAGTAGGTCTGGTTGAAAATCTGGATGGAGACGGGGAGGTGACATTATTTAGATGTACATGACTTTGGGAGGAATATTTCACTGTCTTTATTTTATTGTATTTAAACAATTTTTGGCGAGTCAGGGACAACAGAAGTGTGCTTTAAACACAGACGTGCTGTATTATAACCTTTTAAAGGGACAGTTCATTCCAAAATCCAAAATACATATTTTTCCTATTACCTGTAGTGCTGTTTATCACTCTAGATTGTTTTGGTGTGAGTTGCCAAGTATTGGAGATATTTCCTGTAGCGATGTCTGCCCCCTCTGGAGTATAATGGACCTAGATGGCATTCAGCTTGTGGTGCTCAGGGTGCCAAAAAAATACATTTGAAGAACTCAACAGCAATGTGTCTTTCCAGAAATCATGACCCAGTTACTCAAGATAATCCACAGACCTTGTTGTGAGCAGTTTCATGTAGAAACTATTTTCTTTCTAACAAAGTATACCGGCCAACCCTATCACTGCGCATTGTATTCAAAGTCTGACTTAAACGTACAATATGTAATTTTGTTAGAATCCTTCAGTGTTCACCAGGAGCAAGATTGTCCACAGAGGTCTCCTCCTCTCCAAAACAAACGGATTTGGTGATTAAAACCAGTAAAAACATTGAATAAAATAGTTTCGCATTAAAAAGTGGTGTTTTTCTGATGCTGTTCGGCATGGCAGGGGCTGGAGCTAAGTTGCCACTACACTTTGCTCAGCTTGTTTCTCCAATAACTTAAGATCCAGACATCCGATGACTTAAAATCCTGCATCAGGTTAAGCATATCGTTAAAAATGACAGAGATATAAAAAGTGTATCATACAAATGTTGCTTAAAACTGAATAAAAAGCTAATGTATGACAGCTTCTTGCTGACAACCACAACCCTGATGCATGCACAAAGAGGATATGATGCCACTGATGGGCGAAGGCACGGACCATGTCCTTGATTAAAATGACAGATTTCTCTGGGTATGAACATTGTTGGAAACATTTGGGAAAATGTAAGTACACAGCTCAGCAAAATATATAACATTGGTCCAGTTGGGTTTAAACATTTTAATGCAGAAAAAATATACATATTATATCTTTAAGCTGACACTGACAATAACTAATATCTACAGTGTAGGAAAACATGTCTGCTTTCCAGCATAACCTGGTCTACCCCTCATGCTATTTCTTGTGTGCATGTAAACAGTGAATGTGATGTTCTGATGTCCACTTGCTGTTGGCACAGAGAAATCACAGCAGCGATAACTGATAAGCAATAATTTATTCTGTTATTGGTGGAAATTTACATAAGACAGACACAGTTTATCGGATAAATGAGTCAATACGCTTTTCAATTAGCTGCTCAGAATCACTCAAAGGACCCTTCTAAAATGACTTAAGGGCCCGATTCGACCCAAGGACCACCATTTGAATAACCCTGCCTTAGGGTTTAATGAATTGACAACCTTTGATTTGACACTTTTGCTTCAGTAGCCGCACATCAGCCCTCACCTCCCTGTTGTTGAAATGGCTTTACGGATGCTCGATACATGTTCCACCTTTATTTATGGCCGTAGTAGCATCTGGCTGGCAGCCACAGCCAGCCGCCCCCCCCCTGCTTAAGATGCAGTGGAGCCTCTATGGGTTAGGAGGGCCAGCTCTATCAATCTGCTCCCTTCCGGCCCCCACGTTCCCCAGTGCGGTTAATCACTGCCACTAATTAGTGCTAATTACTCATCGCTGCCCGGGAGAGCCCCCCTCGCTGGCTCACACTGATCTGAAGGTCCTCTGTGGCACCCTGCTGCTTGGCATTCCTCAGGTATGGGAGGAGGTGCAGGGACGTGGGAGGTGCAGAGGGGACGGAGGAGGCTACAGAGAAGCTCATCTTTCCTAATTTACCTTTTTTTGGGCAACATTTTTGCTAAATAAAACACATCCCTGGTGTTTAGCCTCCGGTGGCTGCAGGTAGAAGGCTACGTCCCTGCGGGCTTGCAGGGCTGCAACGCCGTTTTAGCCAAGTAGACTGGTTTGTGCTGGTCTGCTTTGGTCGGCTGGTGGCCTTGTCTGCATGCACAGGCCGGCCAGGCTTAATGAGCCAGCACCTTTTTGCTCCCTCTGTCATTAATTGTCTGCGCCCATGACTCTGTGGGTTACGTTGTGTTCGGCTGATTTTTTTTTTTCTCCCAGTAATTTTGCTTTAATAGATTCAATTTGCTTTCATTTGCTTTGTATTGATTTATTTGTCCTGCTTTGTCTTGTCAACCATAGAAACCTATAATTTCTCACAAAAGTTTGTGATGAAAAGGCAGCGAAAAAAAGCTCATTTAATTTGCTAATATTGAGCGAGTTATTAAAAAAAGAGAAATGACAAATGATGTTGATACGGTGTGCAAGTGAGGCTTGACTAAAGCTGAACTCATTTCTTGGATGCAAGAAAACCCACATGAAAATATTACAGATTTCAGATCAGGTGCAAACAGTGAAGCTTAATAACAGGTTGAGAGGTTGTTAAATGCTATCATTCGATCTGTCAGGCTTTAACCCGTCCAGAAAACATCTCTGATAATAGAAGGTGAGCATGTCATGTCAGCCGTAAATAATTACACAATGACAGCTGATTGGAGGAAATGAGTAAATTGGTATTTCAGACAACAGTTTAGACCAGACAGGGTTGAGGACAAGTCTGAAATAGATTGCTTTAGCCTCTGTCAGAGGGACATGGAGCACAGCGCCGAGTGTCACTGGGAATCAACGAAAGGGTAAAGCCTTTACCTCTCACTGACCTCCAAATGTGAAGTGTCCAGCTGTAGTAACTGTGACAGATGAACCAGCCGCAGTCATAACACACACACATACAAGTTTCAGAAAGATAAAAGTAAAAGCTGTAAGTTCACCTCGACTGAAACTCTTATTACATGTAATAATTACTTGTAAATATTGCAAGTACTGTATGCACTTTATTTAGCTAATAATGTACCCTAACCTTCTTAATATTGTAGTTTCTGACTTAATACTTACTGCATACAATGAGTTTATGTGACTTTTTCCTTGTGTGCAGATTGTAAAGCCCTCTTTGTACAATAATGCAGAAATGACCCCAGCAATGCGAAAATATTTGCATAATTCAATTGAAGAAATTCTTTATGCCAACACATTTACATGTGTGCACAAGAAGCCAATCTTATCAAAGCCAAGTGAATGAGTCCGAAAGTCCTATGTTTTTTTTAAACAAATGAAAATGCTGCCTGCACAGTGACATTATTTCAACCTATTGACAGTAGAAAGCAACTGGTTTGTGATTCTAAGTTTCTTAAAGACACTGACCATATGGGCCAGTTGTACAAGTAGCTTATTACGACCCAGTTATGTTGATGTTAGACACCGACCTCTAGTGGCAGTAGGTATTATGATGGGAAGCAAAGTCAGGTGACGTAGTTTGAAGAGTGGCAAAGTTTGTGTAAGGAGGAGGTTGGGGTAGGCAAATGGGTCAAAAAACAGGACTTTCACCTGGTGTTTGTGTCCATCGTGTAAAACATGTAACATCTACATCATATGGAAAATGACATTAATGACAAACACACTTATTCTAACCCAAGCCATGATCATTTTCTAAACCTAACCAAGTAGTTTGGGTGCAACGGCGCCAATTTTATACAGTTCAGTTAATGTGTTTAAAAACTGTAACCTTTAACAGCCATTTAAGACCTATTCTGTGATTTAGCTATGACTCCAGTAGGGGTGCTGTTATATTGAAAGGTTTCTTGTGGATTGTAATAGAGCATAGGAACAAACAAGTTATGAAGTAGCTGTAGGACTTGCACTAAAATTTTGAACAAGTTGAGGTTCAAAGTTTATTCTTGACCTTGGACACAGCAGTCTACAAAGTCAGTTTAGACACTGTTCTGGAGCTTTCAATGGTGTAACATTCTCTTCATCAGCAGACAGGCAGCACAATCATCATGGTATTGGAGATTTTCAAAATATCAATTTTTCTGAGCACTCAAAGGACTTGGTCACTTTTGGCTCAAAATCTGATGTTCAGACCTTGGAAACAGCAGCTGACACAATATTCTTACAGTAGAAGAGGAGCCATTGTCTCCTCTGGTGCTTTGAAGTCAACATAGACGAGAAGTACCTAAAGAGTTGAGGAAGAAATGGAAATACAAACGACTGATTAAGATCATGTGATATGATCAAAAGCTCCAGGCAGGCTACTAAATGGACCTTTTAGTGAGAGTGTTTTACTAATTGAGTTTCATTTATCTGCACTGGATTAAGCGTTGAAATAATCTTGCAACACCAGCAAAATATTTGACTTGTTTTGGGTAAATAACACTTAAGTGACTGAATTGCAGCCAAAAATGAATTGCATCGTTGATCATTAGTTTATTACCAATTATACAAATGATTATGATATTCAAGAATATAAATGAGAATGTAAATGATATATAACAAAGTGAATTCACCACTTATTGTGAATTTAGAAACACAGGTATAGTAAAACTAAAATCACTTAAATCATCCAGCCATATAAATGTGTGTGAAAACATAACCAGCACTGAATGTTTGAGTGTGCGTTCACTCAGCAGCTGAACTGAGCTGACCAGACATTTTCATGTTGAAGCATTTCTTATCTTTGTGATATTTGCCGCCAAGGCCAGAGAAAAGCTATATGGGCAGGTTAGACCATGAATAGAAAACACTCTCTGTTTATGTCTCTCTGTATCATTACTTTCGGGTAGAATAGCGGTAGGTTTGAAAGCAATCTCAGTCGCAGCCTCTCAAAGAAAAGAAAAAAAAAGGTGAATCAGAAATGCATCGGGACAGGGCGGTAAACTTTATACAAATGACAGGATGACGTTCTCTCTCCACACTGACCCTGATGGGTTTTTATTTCTTTTGATGACAGGGAGGTGAAATTAGGTTATGGTAAATAATGTTTTTCAGATGCGCTCAGACAAGAGTTTTGACAACGAAAGATGATGTCTAGATATACATAGATCTTGTTTTTAAATGAGTTATGTGTTTGTCTGCATTAGCCTGTTTGTTTTGCATAAAGAAAGGGATAGTATAGTTGTTGCCGCCATAGGGTTATAGAAATGCTGTGGATCTAATCAGGGTCACAGCAAACAGCTGAGTGGAGTCACAGTACTTCAGCTCTAATAAGAGCCACAGGGGAAACGAGGCACAGTATATCCTAAGTAACAAGTCCTCCAAATTAAAAAACAAAATATTTTGTTTTCAAGTGTCTTTACAATGACATCGAAGCATTTTCTGATCCAATGCCATTATCAGCTGGATGCCATAATTTGACTGATAAATAACTGTGTTTAATGAAGTGTTAGGTTGAGCTGTAGGCTCTTGGTAGGAACACATATTACTTCCTTCTCATCTGGCTGGCTGGTAGTGGGCGGGGCTTATCAATTAACTCCGTGGTCCAGGTGTGATAATGAGCGTCTTCAGAAAGAGTGAAAGAGGACTGCACTACCCAGAGACCTGAGGACAGCACCGTGGTTTTTCGCTCGGTGAACCTGACCGCCGACTTCCTCCAGTTTTGTGTTTTGTTATTTTTGTTTTGACCACCACTTTTATAAAAACTTGAACAATATCTGTCTGCCACGACATCGCCGGGGCTGGCCGCTCGTGGGGAGCCTCGTCCGAGCTCGCCGTTGTTGCTGTTTAGAGGTAAGCCCCACGCACAACCCCACAGCCAGCCAGCCATGTTTCCGCTCTGCACACTCTATGTTAGAGAATGAAGTTGCCTAGACACGACCGGAGTCAAACTATCAGTCATTCTCGTAACAGAAGTGATGGTTTGATTAAGGGTTGGATAAGTTAGGGAGATTTTGCTTTTCAGGGTCAAAATTACTTAGGGGGGCTTTGTTGTCATGGTAACAGGAGTAATCACATGGTTGGGGTTAGGGAAAGTTTGTGGTCATGTTTAAAAGATCTTCAAAAAGAAACAGAAAATATTAAAAGTCCACTCAAAAATGTGTTGTTCTTCTGTTTATTCCCCCTAAAATGACCTTGAGAATACTGACTTGTATCTGTACAAAGTTTCTCACCAGAGAGGTGTTTTGACATTCCTCTACTGAAGGGGTGATGTCTGTGCACTTCCCTAAAATCTGAATTCAAGCTAGATTAGGTACGCCACTAAGAAGAATACCAATCATTGTCTAATATAGGAAAAACATTGAGGAGGAAAAAGCTTTGACAAAACACTGGTAATTTGGAAAGCAAACATAGAATGCAGTTTTCGGATGTAAACCAGATATTGGAGCTTCCTTCCACAATCTACCAAAGCCCCATCACAGATATTATTGTAGGTTTAATTAAGCAATATCACACGAGAGGGAGTGATGTTGTACTGTATATCGTCACGGCTGTGATTCGGTCATGACAATTACAGCTCTGACGATATACAGTACAACATCACAACCTCGAGTGTGATATTGCTTTTATACAACAGTTCAACAACAGCTTAAACAGCAATGCTGAGCAAGGAAATGTTAACAAAAGGTGATGAAATAAATTATTTAAGTATGTTATGTAGCTCCGCGAAAAAAAAAACCAGTTCCCCCAGTCTATTGCCAGGCAACGCAGCACACACGCCAGGAACTCACAAGCTAGCCTACTTTGTATTTACATTGATCTGCAGCTGTGTAACTTCGTCCAGTTCGGCTGATGAAACGTTGGCAAACCTGGATGTTGGCACGGCCGGATTCAGCTTCAACTCTTCCTCATCCTCATCAGTACCTCATCAGATGATCATTGATAATTCCTGACTGTGTTCGCTTAATTTTTGCTCCTCTCCAGTTTGTCGAGGTCAGCTGATGTTACACAAACACACCTGGAGGTCTGCACAGAAGAGTCCTGGGTTTCCTTTTCCTCGTCCTCTCCTGACGACCACTCATAATTTAATTCAAATGTAATTTTGGGGAAAATATCCATCTTCTTGGTGTAACGCTATAGTGCCCGTTTGTGTCAATGTAGCGAGTGTGACCTGTGAGCAGAGTGATTTTACTGTTACAAGTCCCAGTGATGTTATACTCTGTATCAGCACTCACGGAATGCCTCTCGTCGAATCAAATTACTCGGTCGGAACTAACTGTGTTATAACAACTATTATCGTTGTGCCAGCCACTGCCAGTTAGCCTACACACTAACAAGCAACAGAAACAAATACAAGTTGCTAACTGCACACACCATTCTGATACTGCTGCTAGTCTTATATTTTGGACCACAAGACTCCTCATCTGAGTCTGGGTCTGACTGAGGCTCAAACGTGTATGGATGAATTTCTCTGATAGCTATCTAGCTAGCCATCTTGATGTGCACTGCTCTTTCACCGGTCAACCTAGCACCTTGATGTGCACTGCTCTTTCACCGGTCAACCTAGCACCAATCTGGAAATCCATCGGTAAAAAAAAATAAAAAAAAAATATTTTTTTCTTCCTTTACCTCTGGAGGCACAGCCCGGAGTTTTTCGACTAATGGAAGTGCAGGGGCCTCGGCGATCGCTCACACCCTTCATTTCCGGCGGTGCCCCCAGGGAATCGCCGTGTTGTTTACAAATACTTTGGGTAGAAAACCAGCAGAGTTTAGCTATATATCAATCACATTTTTCACGTCACTATATCACCGTGTAGACTAATCTGATGTTTGTTAAGTCTATAAACACAATGATTGAACAAACGTTACTATTTCTGTGTGTTTTGTAAATAACATGGTTATCGTAGATTAGCTGGGCTAACCGTTAGCTGTTAATGTTAGCCGTCAGCGGTGTCTGTAATAACCATAGACTGTATAACAATAAGGTAATAACTCAATAAACGGTCCGTGAATAAAATATTTTTTCCAGCGGATATCTTAGTTACAACATGATTGAGCTAGCAAAGCAGTTTTGTGTTGCTATGTGTGGTATTTATTCAGTTATGGGAAATCACGATGTCTAGAAAGCATCAGTGGCTGCAGCTGACAGGGACAGTTAGCAAAGCTAACATCAGGACGTCATCTGTTAAAAGCCTCCCGTTGTCGGATATGACATGAAACTACTCCAGTTTGCTCAATCATGTTGTAACTAAGACATCCGCTGGAAAAAAATTTTTTTTCACATTGATGGGATGGCGTTTTGGGTGGAGCGGTCGCTATGGACGCGGAGCTTGCTGTTTCTGTAGGTACACATTACCTGGGGACACCTGCACGTCTAGGCCACGCTCCCTCCATTGTGATACACCTGCACGTCTAGGCCACGCTCCCTCCATTGTGATTTGCTAAAGCGCAGCATCGTTCAAAATCAAAGCCCCGCCCTCCCCCCCTCTGTAGTCGTCTTTCACACAGGGCTGCCGACAGATTCTACAATGTAAATTGCAGAATCTGTCTTGAGAGATTAACCTAGCACAAGCAGCGGTGGTTGACGGGGTGGAAGCCAGATCCAAAATTTCTCAGTGAGGGAAAGAGTAGATCTGCTTCCAGCCCTTTTTCAGAGTTTCATTTCAACTATAATGTGGGGGAACAGTGTTAAACAAAATGTTAGTATTAGTATAAGTATTCACTTCAAAATGCGATGGAGGAGGAAAGTCCAGCTCTGTTGACCCAACCATTCAGCCAAACCTTATTTAAAACCAGAGGTGGATTATAACTACATATGTTTAACATTATACTTTAGTTTGGGTCCTGATAGCCCTACTTCATTACATTTCACAGCCAAATATAGACTACTAGTTTATACCCAGATTAATTTATTTGACTGCTATAGTTACTAGTTACATTGTTTATAATGATGTTAGATAAAAAATATATGAAATATGTGTTGCTATGGATTAAACTACCCAGCTATAGGTTATGTTAGTTACAGTTTGCTGCACCAGCTACAACAGTTAAGAACTTCTTGCATGTGAATGGACCAGAAATAATAATCTAGTCACGTATAATGTGGAATGCATAATATGAATATGTTCTCACTTTGATAAAGTACATATTGCTGCATCATACTTCCGCAGGCTTACTTCACTACCAGGATTTTGAATGTGGGACTTGTTATTTCCAAAATTGTAAGAAGACATAACAAGAAAGCAGAAGTTTATTTATGTCTCATTTCAGTCCAAGAGAAATACAATGTGCTTCACATAGATACACATCCTGCTGGATGAAGCTAGCCTTATTACACTGGGCTGTTACTCTGCAGCAGTGCCCTTAAATGTGCCCAACAATGCTTTATGCAGGCATTGTTCCCTTTTATTCCTCGTGTTTCTTGTGGTGGGACTTTAAACTGAGACACCAAAGCAATTTTTTTCCCAATGAATTTCTCTAAATGGAGATATGAAGCCTCTTTACTGTTTGAAAAGACATTTATTTCTCGTCAGTATGCCTCCCCTGAAAGTGTATTCATCTTTCCAATAAGATAAATTCCCTCTGCACAAACTTCGTTCATTAAACCTCCGAGATTCATTCAGGTTTATTTTTAGAGAGAGATATTCTTCGTTATGGTGTTGTTGATTTTCCACACAGTCTAGTGGGTTTTATTCTGTTGCTGCAGGTACTCCAGCAATATGTTTCCTTGTAACAAACACGAATGAGATAAGGTTAGAGGCGATCTCCTCAATAGTGGCTTTCAGTGCGTTTAAACATTCAGGTCCAGGGACAGGGGTGTCATCTCTGCACGACTAGTATTCCTTTGTCAGGCACCTTTTAAAAGAAATGTGTGGCATTCATACATCCCATGTTTTCTTTCACTCCCTGACAACATCAGGTATGTGAAGGTCAAGCTTTGCTTTTTTTTCACAAGCACTGGAAAATAAATTCATGTATTTTATTTACTCAAATCCATTTAAATCAAATTTAATTGGCGGTTTATTATTTTTTGCAGTCAAACTGTGTTTTATATAATAGGACAAATCGACAATTTTAGCAAAAGGAAAGAAAATCTAACACAAAAGACCTGGGATAATAGAAGCAAAGATAGCCTGTGCCAACTTTTCAATTGCAAAAGATCTTATTTGCTCATGTGGAATAGCTATTGATAAACAAAAACTCCCCCTCGCCCTTATTAAACATGCCAAATCTGTGCTTTGTTTATGGGAGTCTTGTGGAGGATTTGTCTGTATGATACTTTGTTTGCTTTGTGTTACATTTCCCCCACCACTCTAAACCCAAAATACTTTCACATAATCGAGAAACAGCGGGTGTCCAATAAGGATACTCTGTCTGCAAATAAGGGTTTTATTTTGTCACTACATTGTTAACTTTCCCAGATGTAAATGTATGCAGATGTCCCCAAAAACCCTACAAATGCACCTCCATATGAGAATTAGCCTGAGAAAATACAACCCATCCCGTCAAACTGCACCCACCCAGCTACCGTTTGCATGTGTAAATTAGAAATAATATTTCAGCAAAAATGGCACAAATGTCACAGACACGGGGGAAAACATCAAACAAACTGTAATCTGTTGCATTTCACAACTCTTAATTGACCTTTTGTTCTCTGCACTCTTTTCTTTTCCTCTTAATTCTCAATTCACTAGAAATATAGCCATAAACCTGAGGCAAAAAAGCCTGTAAAGCCAAACCTAAAGGCCATTCTTATTCATTAGACCAGCTCGCAGTGTTTTTGGCTGTCACTGCCACCGAGGGGCCTGTCCATGGCTGCAGCTGACATCTGTTGGCATAATGTAGCGTCCAGGGCTGTGATAGGCAACAGGAACTGATTTATAAGGTTCCCTGTTTAAGTGGGTGTCTTAAGGTAATTATAAACTAGTGGGGGGGGTTGCTGCTAATTGCACCTTCCCTGATCTGTAATGAAGGCCAAACAGCATGAACGAGCTCATCCTGCGCGTCTCAGGCAGTGGAGGAGCGAGGGCAGCTGAGCTTGACCAGTTAGTGTTGGTTTAGCTCTGGGCTGGAGCTCCTCACCTGCTGTTATGCTGCGTCTTCAGCCAATTTCTCTTGAGTAATTAACTGTGATGCCACATATGGCGCAATGGTGGAAAATCTGATCGCTGGCGGATGTAGAGGAGTCGAAAATGCGGGAACCCTGCGGTGACCAAAGCTCCAAACACCCAGCGCGAGCATAAATGGGATGACTGGAAAATTCTTTTGACATGCACAATTAAAAACAAATGTTGTTTCCACATGACACAAATGAGCGTAATTAATCACTGAACAAATGAATTATTAGGAAGATTAGAAAATGAGGTAGATTAAGTGCACCAATGAGGCTTGAATTATTAACAATATTTGTATCAGTTGATTAAGATGTTGTAGAAAGAAAGCACATTTTACATACATTATGTTTTACATACATTAAACATTGGAAAGCTCAGGCAGTAAAGATAAAAGTTTTTAAAAATAATGAACTATACACATCATGATTCATTCTGGGCCTCTTCTCTCATATCAATATGTTTTCACTCTTAGAAAACAACATTTCACTTTCATATATGTACATTTAATATGATACGAAATGCATGCAGGTGTGAGGAATGTATGTCTGTATGACTGGAATTCATGCAGTATGTATATCAGAGAAGAATGGATGGATATATCTGACAGGTTAGAGGAAATGGAGGAGAAGCAGGTCAGTCGTTGCACTGTGATTGGCTGAGAAGGTGGAGCAGGCTGTTTTTCAGTTACCAAGCAGCATGGAACGAGATGAAACAAAAGCACTACAGCAAGCAGTCTGGGGTTTTGAAGTCTGCCTTCAGTTAAGACACTTAGAGGCTACAAAGCATACAGTTACTGTTCACAAGCCTGTTTCTTTCTCTGGTCTTATAAACAATTGGCAACAAAAATAAAGACATACATACAAGGAGAGTTTCCACATTTCTTGAGTCCGCAACAAATGTTGAGATTGACAAAAATCCAAAAATGTTGAGATCCAAAAATCCATACAGCCTCCCATAGACTGACAAATCTGTAGCATCGTTTTGCATCCGTTCAGTGCTTTAGAGGACATGACTGTAGCCGGGAGGATAACCCTGAACGCATCATTGTGGAGGACAGCAGTGTTTTCTGGTTTGAGAGGGTCAAGGAGGAACATGTGCCAGTGATGGTCAAGTTTAACTTTATCTGACAAATTATTCAACACTAAGTGGTTTTACCAGATATGTGTTGGAGGAAATGTCATTCCTGCCTGCGTCACGTTAACTGTCATTTCACTGTTTACATTTGCAACATTTAACCAAGATATTTGAAGTGAATTTATTGAAAAACAGCAAGAGATACATAATTGTTAATCCTGCTCTTGTTGCTGTGAGTGGATGTTGAAGAGAGAACAATTTAAGCTAGCATTTTACAGATACATTCAGTAGAAACATTTTCGACTTTGCAGATTAATTAAAAAGAAAATGTTTCCTTGTGATGTTGATAAAAAAAAGCATTGCATTTCTACATGAAATTGTTAGATTGTAGTTTAACTACATTCTGAAGTAGTTCGCTGGTAGTTAAAGCACAACTGTACATTCATATTTGTGTTGTGATTTAAGTAGTTAAATTATTTATTTGCCATTTTTTGGTGGCTAAGTACTCAAACTATAACAATGTTGGGGCCTAAAAGGAAAATTATTATTTTTAATTTTACCTTGCTTCTCTACTGTAATTGAACCCCATTGACCACAGTTAGTCAAAAGTATTGATTCTATGCTATTTATCAATCAATATTCTGTGAGACTGAGTAATGCTGGTTAGTGCAGTACCCCCACCTGGACTCAGTTTTTAAAGGCAGGAGTCTGACTGTTTAACATTGTGTGCAAAACCAAAGCTGACGCTCCTTGCACTTTCCCATGAATAGTACTTGTGTGACCTGTGAACATGTGGGCACTTCTGCAATTCAGTTAAGTGGCATTTGTTGCTAGCATGTGACTTCTTGGTATTATATTGTGTAATAATTCTGCATCACTTGTACATTGTCAATTTGATCATTTTTTACAGAGTAGTTTGAACTACTTTTTCTAAGCAGCTTTAGTTAACTGAACTAGATCTCTCCCGAGGGTAGCTTTGCTGTAGTTCAACTTCATCCACTCTGAATCAGTTGGTAGCTTGCCAAGCTATGCTTTCAGCACAGCTTCCCCTGCACTGTGCATTTCTTTTAAAACATATTTGCTTTTGAAAAACTGTAAATGTTGTTATTTATTTGTGGTAAAAATAGAGTGAGAGGATAAAAATACACATGCGGTCTGTGAGGGCAAAGTAAATGCATATGTTACCATATATACCTGTGATTATAGATATTGTTAATACTTACTTTAATTAAATGAATAGGAGAATATATATATGAGAGTGAAAATATGTGTGGGACTGTAATTATATTTTTAAAGTTGCCCAGAATAAATGATGACCGTCATAATTAATAGAAATTGACAGCATTTCTAGCACTTACATGCCATGAGCACTGCTATATATTTCATTAACTCTTTTTTGTAGAATACATTATAATGTTTATGAATTAACGTGGTAATAAATGGTTTGTCAAATGACTGCACTTGCACAATAAGCTGTCGTTTAAGATCGCTGTTGTATAAAACAGACGGGGTATTAAAACAGGGAGGTGAAGCTGTGTTTAAGCACTGAGCTACAGAGGAAGAGTTTCTGTCGAGTGACTGACACAAAAGCAAGATTAGGGGATCAAGTGCTGAAAGATGAGAGAGGAATTTAGTGGAATTGACAGCACATTCAAGGGTTTCCGAGAGGAAGAGAAGACAAGAGACAGGCCGATAATTTTAGAGATTTGAAGGGTCAAGATTAAGCTGCCTGATAATAAGCAGAGTGAAATGAACCAATTTTGAAAATATATGCTGATGCAGTGTGGACAGGGGGGAGGAAGACAAAGATGGTTGTCAGTGCCTCCACAAATGACTTGGTATCAGACAACAGGCTTTTTGGAAATATTGGATTGTACAGTCAGACAGTTTCACCGCCTGCCGCACTATATTTATGCACAGATCATATTCAAGGCAGCATTAGGTCTCCTGCGCGCTGCCATTTCTTCACGGTAAATGTGAAGGACCAATAAAGAATCCAGATTTCTCGTGGATGTAATTAGCCAATCGTTTCTAATAGTGTCCATAGCAATGCATTTTCATGGCAGTGTCATTTTACCCTGGGCAATATGCCTTGAAGTGTAATTTCTGCCTGAGCGTTTAGACACAGAGCTATCGATTGCATTCAGTGAATGATCTGCTCAGAAACCCATCATCTACTTTAATAATGTCACTCACCGCCACATTCTCTCTGCTTGGTTTCCATTAATAGCCAGCCTACGTGACATTGTCAACATTCACTGCTCAAACAACAGGGTCTTTGAAGCATGGCTGGTTCGCAATTGGGTCATTTAATCAATTTATACAATTGAACCTATTTAACATATTGATATGCAGTTACCCTGTAATGTGTGTGGCCTTTTATCCCCTCGAGTGAAGGAAACTCCAAGGGAGCTTTTCAGATCTTCTGCCGTTATTTATCATGTGACATTTAGCTGGGCCCTGATGGCGGCAGCTCTCCACTTTAATTAAAGGTTCAACCTCTTCACTGGATGACAAATTGACTGGTTTGTGCCTTGGAAAAGTGGTGGAACATGTCTAGTCCACCCTGCTCCTCACTAACGGTGGGCTAGCATCGGAGAAAGGGAGGTGGAGCTGGCATTTTAGTCAAGTCATCAGCGAGCTAGGTCAGAGAATGAGAAGGTTTAACTACTGCACAACTCTCTCGGACTAAATAGAACAAAACAATTTCCATCTTATATCAGTTCTGTTATGAGCTTTTCTTCCGGAATCATAAAATAGATGTTTTTCTCTTTTGTTTGTCCTTATTATTTCCTCCTCGTGCCGTTCTTTTGTTAAGTTTCTTTTGACCTTCTGTTTGTGCAGATGCGAGATCTGCAACTCGGTCGGTAGCAGCAAATGGCTAATGGTCCATCCCCCGGTTATTTTACGGCAGGCTGGAGAATATGTCCACTTTGCATGGTTCCCTTCTTCCATTTTTCAAACTTCGCCTGAGTTGGGGGTGACACAGCTTGAAACGGGTTTCAGGAGAAGCAGCAACACAAATGGAAGAGTAGGCCCAGATGATACAATCACTTTGTTCAGCATGAACACTTCTGCAAACATGTTGGGGGGGTTCTGCGGGGCAGGCGCCAAGGCTTCTGTGTAAGATGAGATGGTGTAAACAGGCAGATTGGCTCTCTTCTCAACGTTAGCTCCTTGAGATTTCATGCTGGCTGGATTTATAGAGAGTCACAGTGCAGTGGAATCTGCCTTGGGCTCCTCTGGGGCCAGTATCAGAGAGAGCACAGAGCTGTGAACTTCAGATGATAAACCAAATATAAATCTATAAAAAAAGAAATGAATACATTTTACCATCTTAAAAATAGAGGCCCACCTTTTTATTGTGGCTCTCACATTGACGTAATCCTACCTCCTCAGCCTTCATGTTCAGTATATCCACACTGTATACTTACATATTTTATTGCTGTTGTTTTTAATGTTTGGAAATTACTTTTGGTTGTTATCAAACCATTTATATATTATTAGATTTATACATGTTTTAGTTTTGGGAAGCAGTTGAGGCTGCATCTCTGCATGAGGGGTGCTATTACAAAAATAAACTCTATTACTACCAAGGTCATTTAAATACAATGATAAACAAAAGAGTAAAGCTTTTGGGCAACATACGGTAGATTAGGAAAATGTACTAATTGTGCAGTAAAATGTTTCCCGTCAGTATTTTAACTATTACATATGATGTTTCTGGATTAGTATTACTGCTGTATTAATGTGTATGTTGCATTGTACTGCTGTAGATGTTTATGGTTGTGCCCATCTTAATTTCTTTATATACTGTTTGGTTGTTGAAGAGCTTTGTTACGATGCATTTTCCAGCTGATCCAAGAGGGGATAGTAAGGGTGCAGGTTTTGTTTCAATGTTGGGGAGGGGACACATATGCAATGGGGGGTTCAGGGGTCCTCCCTCAGGAAATTTTAGGCATCAAACACATAATTTCTTTGCTTTGTGGTGAATTTTTATGCATCAATTTGTGCCTTTTTTTACATCTTTAATATCATCAAAATGAAAGTATTTTATTTGATATCATAAATTTACAGGTTCTAAATATTGAGGAGGGCATGTCCCCTTTGTCCCCCAGAAATCTAAGCCTATTTTAAAGACTTTATATAGCTTAAGCAGTAGAAGAATCATCAACACATAAAGGAACATTTTAGCCTTCAGTTTATTACAAACATGCAAAATCAACACATCAGGTGATACATGGTTTTCTCAGGCAAGGGAAGGGGGTGTAAAAATGTAATCATAAAAGTAACTAAAGCTGTCAGACAAATGTAGTGCAGTAAAAAGTACAATGTACAATGAGTAAAAGAATAAAGTAGCATGGAATGGAAATACCAGAGTAAAGTACGAGCACTGCTGTTACATTTGCAGTTTGAATTTGTGAACTACCTAGCCCACAATATTCAGTTTGCAGCCAACACAATTAATGCAGACTGTTTCCCAAGATCCAATGCAATTAACATGACAGGGAAAAAAATTATCAAAAGCTACTGTTTACAAATCATAATGAAACCACCACAGAGATGATTGTTAACTTCGTTTTTTTTTTAACAGAGATTTGAATAGACATAATCAAATCTCTATCTATCTATCTATCTATCTATCTATCTATCTATCTATCTATCTATCTATCTATCTAGAGATGGATTTGGAGACTAACCTAGGTGTCAAGTTGGTCATTAATGACAGTGAAGGAGGAGTTATTGTTTGTTTGTATTATCAATATACCGAGGCAGTAAACAGACAGGAGAAGCAGCTTGTCCCTCAACCCAGCAGAATGGACGAGGACTGATTGAGGGACCGTGGCTCCCGTGCAGAAGGGACAGTTGTCTCGGCTATAAGCCCTACTTCCTTGACAGCCCCTGGGATCCCTTTGTCCTGTTGTAAACTATTCTGAAGGAAGGACATTTAATTGCCCGGCACACACTAATGAGTTTGCAAACTAATTAAAGGGGGTATATTACGCCCTGTGGAGGCCCACATCACTAAGAAAGCCAGGGACATCTTTAATGAGGAGCCTTGATAACCCTTCAAAGGAGGAATGTGTAGTGTCTGTAATGATGCCCAGGGTAAAGCCGAGCTCAGCCAGGGAAAAGTGTGTGTGTGTGTGTTGGTGTGTGTCCCTCACCTCGGGTGTGTGGAGACTTGCAAGCAGATGCCAAGTGTTTTCAGTCCATCGCCCACAGCTACCTACCTACATGTCCTAATCAAAGAGTTTCACTCTCCTTCCAATAGGTTCAAAGATACCAGCTCCAGCTCTTCTCTCAGTGGGTGGTACACGGAGATTTTCTAGGTTGTTTCATTTTCCTGTATTGTATTATTTACTTCAGAATAATTTGGTTTATTAAGGAATCAGAGGAGGCATTTTAGGAGCATTTTTATGAGCAACTCAAATGACCTATATCACACGTAAGAATGAAAACGCACGTACAAGACAGAGAGGGAAAATTCTTGGCTGAGTAAGAAAGGCAGAGGCATGAGTTGGACAGATGGACCGAATATGCTATCAGAATCGATCAAGGTCATGATTAGTCCTCATTTTGGAATTCATTAAATCACCCAGGGCGCTTTATGTTTTCAAACAAATTAAACTCTCTGACTGTTGTTGAGGTTGAGCCGTCGCTCTCCGTCATATCTGCCTGAGCTCCTGCTGCGGCTCGATGCAGCCGGCAGCCCTTTTCTCTGTAAAGTCAGTCCCCCCTCCAGTAAACAAGTGCATTTTTTGTTTGGTCACAATATTTTCCTCCCAGACAGTGACGGCTGTTATTTTGCCCGTGGCTCCTGTCAAAACTAACATGGCTTAATTGACTGCAAGCGAATGAGCTCCTGGATTGATCCTGTCAGGCTCCTCAGGAAGTGATGCTGCTCCATCTGTGAGGCGCAACTCCAGCGACAGCAGCAATCTGTTGCTTGGGAATGAGCCAAGGCTTTAAAAAAAAAAAAAGAAAAAAAAAAGTCAAAATTACAGAAAGTACCTCAGGCGCTGTGTGTATTCTGATCAGCTGTCAGTGATGACACACTCAGATGAACACGCACATGCAAAAGCAACTGAAATAGTAGACAGAAAGACAGACATCCACATATACACAATGTAATTTTTGCATCATGGTTAGCAATGTCACATTCAAGGAGGCCTGTGTCTCTCCCTTAAGGTACGGCAGGAAATCAGAATGGTCTTGTCTGGCTTGTTAGACATTTGATGTCAGGCGAGGTTGTCCT
Source organism: Epinephelus moara (assembly GCF_006386435.1). Lineage (NCBI taxonomy): Eukaryota > Metazoa > Chordata > Actinopteri > Perciformes > Serranidae > Epinephelus > Epinephelus moara. Next base: position 11,202,521 of record NC_065523.1, on the reverse strand, counting down.
CGGGGTATATCCAAAAAGCAGCCTGTCATCTGTTCCTGCACCGCTGTCATTTGTCCAAACAATTGTGGCATATACTGTCATCTTGGGTTTTTACCTGTAACTCAACTCAGCCAGGCCCAGTCGTGACCCCCCCAGCCTTTCACCTCTTCCTCTCTTTTTCACTGTCCTCGCCTTTCATTTCTCACAGTCTATCTTTTCACTTGGTGATACTGTATTTCCCCAGCTAAAGTGTGCGATGCAGCAGCGCCTTCTGGCACGATTAAATATTTAGACGGCTGTCTATGTAGATGGCGGCTCGGAGACGCGGAGGAATAATCTGGGAGACAGCTGCTGTAGCACATCTGGGTGTCACTGATAGCAGAGGAAGGTGTGCGGCTGGTGTTGCCATGGAGGGGGAGACTTAAGAGACACAGCTGTCAATCAGCCGGGCGGCACGGGCGCCGAGGCTTCATAGCGTCCCTGCATGGTGGGCCGGCTCACACAGACTGACGCCTGACAGACTGAGGCTGCCATTGACGTCTGAGCTGAATGCACTTTTTTGGTGGAGACGACCATATGCTAATGTTGCCACTAGTCGCACGATACACTTTAAAAATATATCGGTTCAGCCTGCCTACACCCTAATCTAATCCAGTTAATCTCATGTTAGCACTGTGCTACAATGATAGGTTCAGCAGTTAATGACTCCTCTCTTTCAGTGATACTCTGACTCCCTGCAGGAGACGTTTTGGGTTTTTAAATAGTACTGATCCTTGTTTAGGTTTGCTGGTAACAGGGGGTGGCTGTAGGTGCAATGTGTCAGAACATTTGAAGAAGATTGAGTGTGAAAAGCCGCCCACTTCTTCCCCCTGCACTCTTCATCCGCCAGCAGCCTGAACTTGGAGGCTGCACAGCGGCGCTACGAGGCCGGCTGGCCTGAAAATCACTTTGTGTTCCTCTCCCAGGCACATGCGATATGGATGCGTCTCGGCTCGGCTCAGGCCCTCCCGACACCGTGATTAATGGCACTCGCTTCTCTCCCCATCTCATTCTGTTACTGTCAGAGTTAAGTGGGCCGAAGACAATAATAAACAGTCAGTCTTCTGTGAACCCCCTAACACGATCATTCCACCCCACCCGATTCCCCCTTTCCAATGAGAAAAAGAGGAAGAGAGATGGAGTGAGAGATAGAGAGGAAGTGTGGCGCATGTGTGTTTTCGGTGTGTGTGTGTGTGTACATGTGCTGCACAGGGCAGACAAATGCAAAGTTAAAGACACAGAATCGGGGCTCAGTAATGGAAATGGAGGCTGGGAGATATGTCAATGAATCAGATTGTCTCATGAGCATGTGAAGTTTACAGAAGAGGGGGCCACCTGGTTTCAGTCTGAAAGGGCAACAACAGTGTGTGCAGGTTTTAATTATTTATCTATTGTATTATACATTTTATACCTACATTTTCTGTTTCTCCCTCCATCTCAATGCAGTATGAAAGTCAATTAGCAGAGCCATGAAAATTACAGATAATTGTATGTAATATAATTGCATGGTAATGCTGTTTACGTGCAGATTGATTTAAAAAGTCTGCGCTGCAGTACCTCACAACAATAATGCAGCACTGGCGTTGATGAATAAAGACTTGATCTTAACTGTGATAATTAAACAAGTCATAAAAGTATCTAATAGGTTGTAATACTGTATGGAAATAAATAGAAACCAGTGGGTGCTCAGAACATTAGACAAAGTACATTTAGATTTATGAAACATAGCAAATGGCTTTGCAAAATGCTTATTAGTGATGTAAAAGTGTACATCATTTGTAGTAAATAGGCTGAAACATGCAAAACCACTGCCACAGTGTGGCCCTTTTCAAGTTTTCTTTATACTATTTGTGCAAACATTTGTCCTCTTCTGTCCAGGGATTCATGGGTATGCAACTGACAATATCTTATCAGATAAATCTGCAAAAGAAAAAGGTGACTGCACACAGTTCCCAAAGAAGGATTTATTGATGATTTACAACTTTCAAAATGTCAGCATTGCATATTGATCAGGTAATTCTCTGCAATAAGGTCCATATACACAGTATACTTCACCTGATTTAACACAAGTTATTCAAAGTTGATCTCTGCCCTAAATCATGTAAACATGCACCCGTCAAATTATCTGCAATATTTACAAACTCCTGAGATATCAGTTACCTACATGACAGTCGGGAGGATGCATTCAAAAACTTTGATTATTAGGTGCAAAAGAGTGTGAATGTAGTTATTATAATAAATTGAATTAATTAATTTTGCCCAAAAGATTTGGAAACTTGATATTATATAAGTGGTAAACATGTTTTCCCAGAAAGATGACTCAACAAATAAGTTAACAAAAGAAGTGCAAACAAGAAACAAACAATGTATGAAAAGATAATCATCAACTCAATAAACTCATTTTGATTAAAGCTGCTACAAGGAACTTTTAACTGGATATGCAAAAGTCTCTCGTTTCTGCTGATGTCTGTGTGACCTACAACAGCAAATGAGACCATCGGTGTGAAGATAAGCTATTTCTATATAGTGTATATCCATACCTTTAGGAAACTGTCTCCGGGTCCGCCCCAGGTCGCTTCCAGGATGAAACGATTTACGGCACTCAGACGGCACACGTCATCTAGCTGCTTACATTTATAGTGACTCTTATATATAGTCGCTATTCCTCCTCCTCAACCCGACGTCCGCGGGGAGTTAAAATAGCAGCAATCATCGGGTAAGAGTTCTGTGAAAGCACTGGACTCACCAACAGTCAGCCACGTCTCAGTCACACAGAGAAAATCCAATCCTCGGGAAGTCAGGAAATCCTTCAGGATAAACGTTTTGTTCGCTAGCGATCTAGCATTTACCGGCCCAATCCTGGCAGGAGCTGGCGGGTCCACGGCATTAGCTGTCAGGGGAGCCACACACAGAGGCCGCAGGTTGCGCAGATTCACCCCGCGCCAGCGGGGACGAGGAGAGCAGGGGCCGCGGGGCTGGAACACCTCATCCGGGCCGACGACAGGTACCAGCCAGGCGTCGACAGGGTCCAGCGAGTGCCGAGAAATAAAGAAGCGAGGCACTGCTCCATATTCAGTCCAAGAAGCCATGGAAGTGCTCGCCAAACAGGCCTTCAGCCTTACCAGCCGACCGCTGCATTTGCCCTGGCGGCGGTGGCACTTACGCCGGAGAGATGGAGCTGGGGTGTGGCAGAGGTGAGCTGGGATCCCCGATAGGAGCGGGGGCAAAGTTTTCCCGTCTTGTTGTCTCATTCATCCCCAAAACAAACACATGCGCGAGCCAGGTAAGCGTCTTTACGACAATATGCGCTAGAGCTCATGGGAAATATAGGCTTCATTCCGGCAAAACACTACTGCTTTTGTCCACAGGGTCACCAAAATCAACTCAGAATGAAAGTTCCTTATAGGGGCTTTAAATAAGCAACACAGTTAAGGTCAAAAGAAAAACGTGAATTTAGTTACTTAAAACTCAAATAATCAGCCTTACTGGAAAGAAACAGTGTTATTCTAACTTTGGCACATCATATATAATTCAGAGGGTTCCCAAGACAAGTAACAAGACAGGGAAGCAGAAAATACATATTTATGCTACAAAAGATTATTAAGATTAAGATTCTTTGTTCCAATATTCTTAATATTTTCCAGATAATTGTATTTCTTCAGGCCTGAAAAAATAAGTCATATAAAACAGGGAACAGAGGAGAACAGCACTTTAGTTCTATGCAACCTGCGATGATGGGTCTCACACTTGGTTTCAAAGGGTCGCAAGCCAGAACCACTGATGTTTCAGAAGAGGCTGATGAAGAAAATACCTTTGTAAGGGCCTTTAGGATAAACTATAGAATTCCGTCCGATTAAGAGTAAAGGAAGAAATTCAGATAACTGCAGCTGGAAGAAAGCAACGAGAACAGAGCAAGCAAAGACACTCTGGATCCCAGACCTGCCTTTTTAGTCACTAGTGAGTTGTCTCTTCCTGCAACTTCAGCCTCCTCCCCCCTCCCTGGACCTGTCACTTCACTCTGCCATATCCTCTTCAGTCGAGCACTCCCTCCTTTTCTCTCTGTCTCTGCAAGACACCGACCCACCCGCCACACAAGCGACTCAGTGCTCATACGGCAGCAACACCGCTCAATCCTCCGAGGGTTTCCGTACACAAGCAGGAATAAAGGGTCAGGGTTTGAGTTCCAGTCACTGCCCTTGGTTTCAGGGCCTCAAAAGCCTCCACTGCGGCTGCGAGACCCTTCACCACCATTACATCCACCTCCTCCACCACCACCACCACCTCCTCCTCTCCTCCTCCTCCTCCTCCTCCTCCTCCTCCTCCTGTTCTTCTCACTCTTATTACTGGGGATGACCTGCCTCACAGCCCTGGGCTCAGTGACCGAGAAATCCCCCGGCCCTCACTGTCCCCATCCTCCTTGCTGCTGGTGGATTGTCTTTGTGTCTACCGGAGTGGCCTCGGAGAAATGAAGTGCCATGATCTCATCACGCCGAGCCCATTGTTTTCACTCTCATGCACACTGTGTAATAGCCATGGAGATAAGGGGATGATTCAGGCCTTTCACGGAAGGAAATGTGAAAAGCCTGCCTGTGAAAAAGTGAAATTACTGTTTTGATGGCTTTTGATGGCGGGGGGCATAATTGCTGGATGGAAGGAAGGATGGAGGGTGAAATACACATAGGAGATTAGTATTTCTAATACTGGAGACGGTTGGTAGGAGGCCTGCAGAAGGTTATACACGCAGTGGGTAGTTCTAATGAAGCTGCCATGTATGTAGAAGAGCAGATTGACAAAAATAGCTCATTGTTCTTCTTTCCACAGCCACCTTTGCCCCTCTGGATTGAAACTACACTCTTGATGGCAGCACTGATTATGATATTGTTCGACGCTCATCGCCATAGTAACGGTGATTATTTTCACATTGTTTGTGCATGAAATAGTTGCCGGAGCCTTCAGGAATGGCAAACGAGCTTAAGTATTTTTGGCAACTGGCATGAGGCTCATCAACACATGCAGACAACACGGGTCGGAGGATTACAGCTTGTAGTAATGACAGGGGCAAAGCGTAAATAGTATAAATACTCCATGGGATTATAATTAGCCTTACTCTGCGCATTTAGACACACTCAAGTGGAACTAAAACCTTATTGACTTCTAGAGACAATTTCATATTAATTGGATGCCTCTTCTTTCTCGCTGACTACTTCTTGGTTTGTTTTCGAGCGGCTGACAAACACGGTGGAATAACAGAGAGCGTAGCGGATTAGCATTAGCCACAGCAACAACTCCAACGTAACGAACGCCACCTTCATTGTCGTCACCTGGGCCGACAAGGATGGTGCCGATGAAGGAGAGGATGGGAATCAAAAGGGAGTCAGGGCAGCTTTGAAGTCGTCTATAAAGAGCAACTAAAAAGCGCAAAAAGGGGAGATCACTGTGAGCGGGAGACTGATAAGATAAGGCACATGCTGGTAAGGCTGTATCCTCTGGGTGGAGGAGACGGTAACATGGAGACGAGGAGGACGGGGTTTCCTGGTGGTGCTGGTGCCCGGACATGAGAGGAATTAATGTGAATCTTGTCTGCCGCCACCACCCCCTCAAAAACACACATAAACACACACACTATTTCATCTTCCATCTCAGCATTCAGCATATGTCCTCCTCCCTCTTTGTCTCCCACTCTCCCTCCCTCGTTCTATCTGCACGCCGGCCACAAATTTCTCCCTTATTTTCCATCCAGAAGTGGGGGAAAGTTGTAAAGCTAATTAAGGAGCGGGGATGCGGCAGCTCGACAGATGTGCATTGAGATGGGTGCTATTGAGTAGCGGGGATAATGGTGTGTGGACCTGGTGGGCAGCGGGGTTGTGTTGGAGGGAGCTCCTACCTGGGCGTGCATGTTAATCAGCGCGCCTGTCTGTTGAGAGCCGGGGAATTAAGGGGGAAGGGAAGCGTGTCGCCAGCCTCCAGTGAAGAGACAAAGCTGGCAAGCTGATTAAGAGCACAAATTTGCCAGTTTGGTCAGACAGGGAGATATGTGTACGAAGGAGGAAAAGGGCAAGAAAGGTGTATATTGATTAACAGCGCTGGTGGTGGTGGAAGTTAGGGGGAAAAACGACGGGTGGAAATCTACCTACCATTGTCAGGCTAAATATTTCACAGTACTTGAAGGCATCACAATACTTCAAAGGGGGCAAAAATCACAAAATGGCCATCACATATCTGCAGGGAGGCTGTGAAAGTTGTTGATAAATGTTAATAACTTAATGATTTCTCGACCCGGCGCTGAGATTTCTGCCTGTGAAAACTCACTTTGCCTGCACCCTGAACAAAAACTCCCAGCCTGATGAATTTCATGACATTCACAGTCTCCTTCACGTCCACACGCATTTTCAGCTGCTCAATAATGGAGGACAGAGCTCCAGTATGAGCAAGCAACATTCCAGTGATGAAAGCATTTGCCTTGTTTTCTTTCCTTTTGCTGTATTTTACATCAAAAGGCTGGAATCTTCCGCTCATCACACAAATATAACCACTGAGATAACCCCTAGATTAAATATATTATTTTACACAAAAAATGACTGACTGGGCCTTTGAATAGCCAGTGCCTGTCATTAACCTGCTCTAAGTTACAATGCATGGGAATGTGCAACGTCCAGGATAGAATGAGGAGCACGACAATGTGTATTTAGCACATTAATGTTAAATACTCATAGACAGGGTATAAAAGTCTCCACACATGGGAAAGACAAATTTAAGGTACCATACTGACAGTTACAATACAAAAAGGACATCAACAATTTGTGTCTTATTCTCACACAACATGACGTGCAATATCTTGTAATCATCCCCTACTGGTAAAATGAAACTAGTTATTATTATTATTATTATTATTATTAATAAACAGGTAATCTTAGTTAAAAAACAGTTTTGAGAATTATTTTCACAATTAAAAAATAATCTTGAATTTCTATGGATTTTTAGGCAAGGCTGCCTCTGAGTATTTGTCGGGTTATTATGAGCAAGTTCCACATATTTTCTCACATCACAATGTCCAAGATTCAAGGTAGAATCATCATGTACAATATATACAGGAGAACACAATTGCATTCCTCCACTGCCACAGTGAACACAATAAGAACAGATACCACTAAAAAAAGAAAAAAAAAAGTACAAAGACAGTAAAGCACAGAGTGGTATTAAGTTCAGTAAAGACAAATGGATGAAAGGTGCTGTCACATGTCAAGATGTGCCTTGTTTCATTAAAAACAATGCAAAGTTGTTATAGATAAAAAGCTAATTATCATGTCCTACATTATAATAACAATGTCTTGCAGTTCTTTTACATTGTCAATTAACAGTGCTGGTGCTGAAACAATTAGGTGATTAATTGACAGACAGAAAACTGTCAACAATTTTATTAATCAACTAATCAGTCTCAGTCACATTCACTGCTTTTAGCTTTCGCTGCCTCTCTCTGATCAGATAAAACAATAGATGAAGATGGATTACTTGATAAATGAAATATTATTCAGTCTCAGAAAACCGTTTCAGATTGTCACTCAGCCATTGTAACAAAAGTGTCAACAAAAAGGTGACCTGGTTGAACACCAATTAGCAGCATGTCTCATGTAAAAGAGGCCGCTCCGAGGTTTCGTAGCAACATTAGGAAATTCACACAAGTTACAAAAAAAATCACCTCTGTCCAAAGTGCAAATACACAAGTCCAAAAACAGATATTTAATAGCATTAAAAGTATATCAGGCACAGGCAACAAAGAGATTATGGACATCAATCATTTACAGAGGGTTTAGAAACGAGCAGTGGATATTTACTTCAAACACAAAGTCCTCTTTTAAGAAGTATGAATGTTATTTTATCCAATCAGATTACTGTGATGGGAGCACAACACTTTCTGAATAGAAGTTTGAAGCCAACTCCTGGCTGATATTTTAATTCAGTGTGAATAGAGATTTGCTTTAGTGACACCTTGTAAACAGCACAAAAGTTTTTTCACACATGAATGAAAAATAATTCACTCCTTTAGATAGATGCACAGCTTTATGCTTTCTTCCCCCGATATCTACAAGTTTTTAATTAGAATTATCTCCCTTTTCACCAACACAGCCTGATCTAATTTCTCCCTAATTGTTGTTATTTACACAGTAAAGGTTCACGGGTATTTATCGACATTTACTTTCCCAGATCTCAGTGTCTGTCGTCGATAATGAGTGGGGAAATTATTTTTAACACTCAGTCATTATCTGTGTGTTCAAGTAGTCTTCCTTTTAATATGCTAATGCAGCTGATATAATCAGCTGGTAATTGTAAAACACTTCAAGTACGACACATTTTGTGGCACTCTCTCCTGAATGAAGAAATCACAGCCAGGCAGCGGCACAGTGCTGCGGTTGGATGTACCGACGATCTGTTTATGTTCTCGGGAGATGTTGTGGAGGGAGCGCCCGCCATTCGATCCTGCATGGCACAAATCCAAATCACACACAGACTCCTATAGAAATGTGTAGGCCGGCGTAAAAAGCCCCATCGCTGTGTTAGTGATGCCACCACCACCACCGCCACCACCACCCACTGCAGCTTGTTTTCTCTTTCTCATCTAGCTTTTTATTCTTAAAAATCCACCTTTGATTACCATTGATCCTCCCACACATTGGTTTATACCTGCGTGCTATTCATGTCACAACATCTTAAATGAATCTTTTTTTATTGTGCGTTAACCAGAATGATGAAAGAAGTGTTCTCCCCATGTCCTCCGGGGATGCTAGTGCTTTTCTGCGGGAGAGGATGGGATCCTGACTTTGTTTTTCTCCTTCGGCTGTTATTTCCCTGAAGAGAAGAGCAGAGTGAAGGGAGCTATGAGTGATCGACTCTGCCTTTATTCTCCAGGTTTTCGGGGGATTTGAAGTTATTGAAAGTCTGGGGATGGGTGACAGCTCGGAGATGTCTATGTGATGCCTATCAGGCGTATACGCCGGCCGGCGCCGTTGTGTGTTTGCGTGCATGCATGTGTCCAGCCTCGCAGGCTGCGAGACAGAGGGCACAGGCTCCATGTTCTCAAATACATGTTATTCTTGTGGCCAATCATTTCTGCTCACACATGACATCTCTCCCAGATTGATTTCATTCAGCTGTAGAGGGCGGCAAGATCAAACAAATGTTGTCTGAAATAGCGGCGGTGGTGCAGGGAGGAGGGGGGGGGGGGTCAGGGGTGGGAGGTTGCTTGCTTGAATGATGAAGTGAGGGATGGGGATGGAGAGAAAGAGAATCAGTCATCNTGTCTGAAATAGCGGCGGTGGTGCAGGGAGGAGGGGGGGGGGGGGTCAGGGGTGGGAGGTTGCTTGCTTGAAAGATGAAGTGAGGGATGGGGATGGAGAGAAAGAGAATCAGTCATCCAGTCAGCACTGTGCCATGTGGTGACATGGTATAGCGCTACTCTATAAACCAACAATCCTTTTCACAGCGAGGTGGCTTTTTTGTAGAGGTGGTGGTGGGGCCCTATTCCTTCACGATGCCTCTGAGTACCCATCCAAGGAATAATGGATGCGTAATATGGAACGACAGCTTGCAGAGCACTATCATTAATGTTGTAATTCACTTTTAGTGTTTCTACTATTGCGCTGCAACAGGAGGCACAGATGTCACCTGAATCTGCTCCTTCTAGCAGCCAGAGCACACCCGGTTTTCACCAGCTGTCTTGGAACGCACCCTGCCAGCCCCCCCCTGTGTGGGCAAATGTGGGCACGAGTGAGTTTGTGAGTGTGTGTATGTGTGTGTGGTACAAGTAGTCTTGCCTTGCTAGTCTTGTGAATAAAAGTTTGGGTTTTTGGACAGAAGATTTTTAGTTAGATTGCATTTTATGTTTGGTACATTTTGGTCCAAAACTCATTCTGGGGTTTAGTTTACAATTGGCTTTGGGTTAAAGGATAATTAATCATTTCTGCAAGTTCCGTTTGCTCTTTTATCAATTATATTTTTCCTTGTCCTAATCTTAGGTTATAAGATGCATACAATGAGTTCTCACTTTTCTTTTAGCCCCTTTGTTTCCTCCAGTAAAGTTAATCCATCACTTTTAATGAGAGGATGACAACCATGTTTGGCAAAGCATTACAGAACAAACATCAGGCTATAAACTTTAACATATTGGAAAACAAAAGTTCTGTTCATCATTTGATAATAATGCACATTCTGCAGCACTGTTGTGTATCAACACATTGTGCTATCATATTATAAATTATAAAGCAAGGAATCTCTGCCTGTCTCTCTGTATGTCTGTCCTTCACATTTCCCAATAATCATCCATCTGATCGCCTTCATACTTGTTGGGTGTGTTGCTGGGGACTCAAGGATGTGCAGTATGAATTTGGTGGAATTTGGACACCTGACACATTTAATATTAATAACCTTCAATAAAAAGCACTTTATGCAGCGAGAGGCTCAGGGCTCTGTGGACTGTGCTCAGTTTTGCCGCTGGATGCTGAATATACTAACATTACAACCAAACCTTTTCCCTTTCCTTGAGTCAACAAGCACAAGTGGATAGCCTACAGGAACAGCACCAGTCTGCCATTGCAACTGAAACTGCATAAGTTTGCCATACTAACTTATAACACTAGCATAACTGCTGGCAAAAATACCTCTACTAATCAAATACATCTACCTGATAATCGAGGTGGTCATGTCCCTAATGTCCTTATTTGGAAATTACTACCTTCGCCAAAAGTATTTTACCGAACCACAAGTCACCACAAATTGGGTGTGTTTTTCAGGGATGGATCCACTGATTGTTGGGCCTCAGGCAAACTCTGGCTTGCTTTACTTTCCACCCTTTCTCTAGCTGGGAGTGTTGGTATTGGCAGTGGTAGCAGAAATACTCAATACGTTTGTTTCTATAAGCAGCTCTCAAGAAATATTCCAGCAGCAATACCACGGGCAAAACAATAGGCATGTTGTGAGCAGGCGCTGCATAAGTATATGCAATAATGCTAATAGTATTATTTATTTGACTTTAATTCAAAGTGATTCAAAATGATAGTTCGACTTTCTACTATCTATTATAATCAAATGGCAAATTCCTGGCCTGAAAAATGAAGTCAACACAAAACTGCAATTCTTTAAATGGCCACTTGAGGCTAGCTTCAGAAGCGAGTCAATCCCCAGAGACTTCAATGGTACAATTCTCAAACTTAGTCTTTGTAGAAAAGTATTAGTCTTTGTAGAAAATTTCAACATTTATAGCAACTGTACGTTTGTTTGTTTTTTTAAATAACTGACCAGTTTACATTTTATTAAGGCTTAAAGTTACACATATTTAAGGGCAGGGCTGCTTGAGTGACAGGCTGTTTGCGAAGTGATTCTACAGTCTCTGAGTCAGATCCACCCCTGGCTCATCAACAGCTCTGCCCTCTCATTCAGATATGGTCACTTCCGGCCTCTAAAAAAACAAGATGGTTAAGAACAAAATGCCAAACTACAGGCTTCAAAACCACAGTCCACAAACCAGTGGGTGGGTAAAATTATAATAAATTACTCATACATTATGTGTGCAGGTTTTAATGAGAGTAATCAACAGTGGTCTACTTATTCAAGTTTTCATAATCTGTAACATATGAGTCTAAGTGTTGTTTTGTGTGTCTTTGTGGTTGTTTCACATTTCTTTTGTTTGAATGATTTTCCAAAAAGAAATGTTAACTTCTTTATACAGAGGTCTTGATACTAACAAGGCGACTGCTTATTACGATCCGACTGTAGCCAGGGGCTGTGCCACCTCATGGCCACCTCTCTGGTCCGCCCCGTTTAAGGTTATGCATTGTCTGTTGGAAAATGGCATCATAATCATTGAAATTAAGCATAATCCATATGGAGCTGATGCAGTTGGCTTGGTTTAAAAATTGTTTTATTTCCTCTCTGTCTTTAATGTATTTTGTTCACCTTTAACAATGTCTGTTCGTATTTGTGCGAATGTCCACTATTGCAATTTCAATATCCCTCATTCCTTCTAAACTACCACTATGTGCATTAATAAACATGAAGCCCATCTGTCAACTATTTTGTCACATTGCTTCAAAGTGCAGTGCTTTCTTTTTTGCTGCAAAATGCAAAACAATAAGTAAATAATGATATGGATTTCATGGATACCAAGGCTCTTATTGAAACAGGTGTGATTAGCATATTGTTTGTGTTTCATGCTGCACCGTAGGCCTATTTGTGTTATACAGGGACCTATATGGAAATGAGCGCTTTGAAAAAAAATCAACAGAAATGTATCCTATTTCTTTAAAAGGGGCACAAATTTACTGTGAAGATCATCCTGGCAAAACCACAGAGGGAAATGTCAGAAAGGGAAAAAAAAGGTTCAAAGAGAAAATAGCTGACTGACTCTGTAAGTGAAGCTAAGCTCAAAATGAAAAATGTTCATTATATGCCCGTCAAGGTGAAAGGAAGCCATCTCCTCGCCGCTGCAGTTAAAATGTCGACCTCTCCTTCTCTGAGGGCGAAAAGAGGAGAAATGTAAAAAGAGGAGAAAACTGCACTCTGTGTGTGTGGGTGTGTGCGTGCGTGTGTGCATACATGTTTTGCATGTGTGTGTGTGAGTGACTGATCTGAGCTGCAGTTCAGACAAGGGCAGGGATGTTAATGGTGCTGCTCAGTAAAATGACCCTTACATCCGTTTCTTCATACATTTTACATTGCTTCAGAAGTCCTCATATTTTCCCCTTGTCAGCACTGTTTGTGTATCATTGTTGTGTTGGCTGTGCGTGTGTGTGTGTGTGCGTGTGCGTGTGCGTGTGCGTGTGTGTGTGTGTGTGTGTGTGTGTGTGCGCGCGCGCGCGTGTGTGTGACCTCTACAACAAGCTCTGCGCCCTCTCGGACCTCTGCTTGTCTCTTTGTATGTACCTGCTCATGTTAAGGCTGTTAAATCGCACTCAGGATGCATTTTATTCAGCAGTGAAGCAGAATGTTACGGTCGACCTCTGTGGATCACAGATGCTGTCCCCGGTGCCTCATTACTGACAATTTATATAATCTAATGTTACTTGAATCACTCGCTGTGCTGGCATATGTGTTTATTTTTAAAACAGCTTTCATTCAGCGTTAACACTACGACCGCCGCGATGCTACGAATCCCTGCAAAGTAAACCAGCAGGTGGGCAGCTGAGCGGCTGACCACGTCTTTGACAAAAAAATTTCAGGGACAACCTTCATGGCCTGACTGCAAATGAGCGGAAGCCTCACAGTTTGATTTGTTGGATTCTGTGCTCGTGCCAAAGCCCGTTACAATTTTCATAAGGATTCGACACCAGCGTGGCCACACTTAACTATCTGTTATGGATTATGAGCTAACCTTCCACCTCAGAATCTTATTTCTTACAGCAGTGTTGGATGTGAAAGTTTTTCCACGTTTTTATGAATGTGAGCAGCGGCATTAAAGTACAACTGCTGTGAACTCGGTGCACATATTTTATCCCATCATTAGAAAACTCTGCGTTTTAAAGTCTTATTTCGTCTTTGCAATATATCAGTAATTAGGGAAATTTGTGAAAAAGTCTGGTGAAATCCCATGAAAAGACCAAAACCAGCAATTAATACATCTACTAACAAGGAGTGTGTGTATCCAAAGCCTGATGTATCTTCTTCCTCAGTGCTATAATGTGCCATTGTTGTCCAAAAACTCTTAAAAACACATCAGTGAGCCACACTGTTGCACTGGATGACATATTCCTTCATTCCTTCATTACCATGAACACACACACTGTAGTTTGTTTTAACTCCCACCTCCACCATTCTGCTGCTGGAAATTCTCACCATAGCAATAAATGTGTATTCATCCACTGCTAAAAATAGTCTCCGACAAATGCATAGTTTCCTCCTGTTTCAGTAACATTTGTTAAAACCTACAGTGGTCAGCTGTTACTGAGCCTTTTTTTAAGAAGAAAAATAAAGCTACAACATTGTGAGGTGTTTTTAAAGATTTGAGTCTTTATTATAAAAACTAGTAGGCTTGGAGCTGAGAGCCACAGACAGGGTAGGCAAGTTTTGAGAGACAGACACGTTGTGGCTTTGGTCTCGTCATGGGTTGTTGACAGTAAGAAAGCCATAAAAGACCTCAGGATCATCCTTTAACTGTTAATTTTCCAGCTCACTACATAAAATGTCCATCAGCCATTAATTACTCTGTGAGATAAATGATTGAGATACAGAGCAGAAACAATACTTCCACACTGAGGAAGTCGACTTTTCCGATGTTTCTCCTCTCAGTCATAGTCCCATGTCAACTGAAGGGACAATGACTAAGAGGTAACCACTCTTTATTATAACTATATTTTAACATGTATATGTAAAGAGGAAATAAGATCACAAACAACAACATTTTAAAGTACTTAACTGTAAAAACTTTACTGTGATTTCATGCCTGGTTTTATAACCTGATTGAGTAACATATCACTGTCCAACACACTGTCTGCTCTTTGTCTTACAGAAACTGATTGGCATAGTGTGGCATTGGCATTGGACTTCACTCTGAGCACCAGCAACAAGTGATTTCTCCTCTTCTCAACACCTCCAGCCTCTGACAGGTAGGATGACTCACTTTCACAAGACCCTATATTACCGACGAATGATATCTGTAGCAGTGAACCTAAGGGTAAAAGTGGAGAGTATCCTCACACTAGGGTTGCCAAAAGTATTGATACTCTGAAAAGTATCGATACTCAAACGCTGTATCCGGATACAATACTAATTTACAAAAGTATCGATACTAACAGTGCACGCCACCTCAGCGCCTGTCGGGTGCGCGCGACGGGTCCGACAGACACGCGCTGTGCAGACAGCGTCTGGCAGGCACAGAGCCCTCGCTGCAACCCGGCTTGTTGTCGTCGCTGTGCATGCATGCACACATTTCTGTTGCTGTAATATGGCCAGCGCGGCTGCAGGAGGATCAGAGCAGCCAGTTTTGGTCAAAAATGATAAAGGAAAAAGCGCTCTTTGGAAATATTTAGTGAAGTGAACACAGCACGCTGCAGACGGCAGGTACAGCCCCTCCCCTCACTAGCAGCTGAGCAGCTGGTGTCGCCAGCATCAAACTAAAATATAACTTCTAACGTTAATGTGGGAGCTAAGCAGAAAACTTTATCAGTCATGCCCGTCTGTAACATTAATAGACAATGTTAGTTTAACAGGACAACACAATTATGTGTGTCTGAAAAGTTATGTTAACTGTAAAGTCACAGATTGAAGCTGAAAAAACGTTTGGTTTCTCCCGTAACCCCTGGTTCTCTGATCACATAGTGAGGTAGAAACAGGAGCATCCTGAGCCTAAACTACCAACTCTATTTGATCAGCAACGAAAATATGGTGCCAATTCACCAGAAGCACAGAAAATAAACAGGGCTGTAGATAAATACATTTGTATGGACAGATCTTGTTTCTGGTTGTTATTTATTTTGGGGGGATTTTTTGTTGTTATCATTGATGTTACTGTTCTGATCTTTATTTAAAAAATGACATGCCTCTTAATTTTTTGCTGCTGTATCGAAAATGGTATCGAGTATTGAATATTTTCCTGGGAATCAATATCGAGTTTGAAATTTTAGTATCGTGACAACCCTACCTCACACTGGGTTAAAGCTTGAAAACTTTTTAGGACAGAAGAAGGGCAAAGGTTCAACCCTGCAGGGAAACTACCAACATGACAAAGAACAAGATCAGAGGGAAGTTACTAAACAAAGATCTACAGTATATATGAAAAGCTTACAATACAACCCATACAAGAAATTGCAAAAGTTATAGAAAAAACAACAATACAAACTGAAAAAGCAGTATTGTAAGTAGATTACTAAATTGCATGACACCACAAAATATTCGATAGAATCCACTGACCAGAAAAAAACCCAAATATCTATATACAGCAGAGGAAAAATTAGCACAACAGTCTGTGCTCTCAGAATTTGGGATGTAATGAAATGTTTCATAAAGAAATAAACATCTATTTTTTTTTCTAACACGCACACACACGCAAAAACTATTATGGCTCAGAAAACTAAGTATAAAAAGTAAAACTCATTTGCTAGGGCCGAGATAACCTAAAACTAAAATTAATAAAACACAGAAATCTTTTTCAGTACACTGCGTCTGTACCGTCTCATTATTTAGCTCATCTTCTAATTAAAAGATGTCTCAGCAGGTCTCTAAATGCCATATTGACTTAAGTTACAAACCACTGGACAACAAAGGAATACCATTTTTCTTCTTTTGCCATTTTGTGTAATGAGCCACTGTTTCCACGTCCCTCTGCACAGTGTAAAATGAAGTAAAAATGCTTTCTTCTTGTCAGCTCGTGCTTTATGCAGACGGTTAAAAGACATCAGAACAGACTCATTGGAATGATAATCTGGTATGCGTCTGCACTTATGGAGAATATCTCGAAGCATGTCAGACTTGCATCAAAGCCGTTGTTGTAATTTTCTTTTCAAGGGCAACTTGAAAGAGGAGTCAGGAAGAAAGTGGCATTAGTTTCTTGTTTTCTCCTACAAGGCAGCCGGTTCAAAAGTAACCCAGCGCTTTCTGATGGGAATGTAGGATGATTCAGCAGGAACCCAACAGCCCATCTGACTGATTCACATTTAAACATAAACAGAAATATGGCTGCTCCAGGGAGCTCCGCAGAGGAATGGAAAGTAGCCCCAAATTTCACAGCAGCAAATCAAACGGCTTTTTTTTTAACTCTTCCTTTCTGTTTTCCCTTTCTCTATGGCTCCCTGTAGCATTGTGCACACATAACAGCGCCTACTGATTGGGCTTATTTGAAGCACGTACCCTGACAAAAAAATGGAGAAGAGGAGATTTTCCCGTGTCACAACGGGATTGAATGTGGTTCTCCAGAAGAGGAGGGCCTGAGAGGATTATATGGCTCAGTGGGCGCTGTATTGTGTGGGGAGTGGATACAGCAGGTACCCACCGAATCCCAGCCAAGAGACAGACACAGTGTTGCTAGGGATAATGTTGCCTCCCAGCAATTAAACTCTGGAGGTTTTGGAGTGGTTTAGGAGGAAGCTTGTTAAATTATCCCATCGCTTCTTTCCCCTTTTCTCTCTCTGTCGCTCTGCCTCTCTGTTAACCACGTTTCTTCCCTTTTTACCGTTTGACTGGATGTAAACCTATAAGAGGAGTCATTTGCCTTGAATACTTTGCTGTTTAATTGAATCCTCCCCTGTTGGTTTATTACGTCTTTTTCAATCATGTATAGAATGCACAGAGATTGAGACATAAAAGAAAATTGCTCCTACACCCTCACTCTGTTGAGGTAAAGTGACACTAAAAATGCCAAAAGCTGCCAGTTGATGGCAGCTTTGAATTAGGAACATATAAGCTTTTATAAATCAAGACACTGAAACTCTGAAATAGTCATAATAATATGAATTTAATGCTTTATATTAAGAATTGAGTCATAAGCGGTTTACTCACTTTTTACTAATTAATTATTTATTTGCACTGGCTGGTAGTTAGGAAAATGTTAGAGGATAGAACTCAATGGCAATTCAGGAGCTGTATTAACATTCTAAATGATACCATAGACTTGTGTAGGATTTTCATTACTATGTCATATTAGGGTTAGAGGTACTATATGTCACCTGTGCTTCATCAAACAATCCATATATTATATTTGTCAGCAGGATTACTGAAAAAACACTGGCCTGGTTTTCATGAAACTTGGTGGGAGGTTGTAGCATTAACCCTGTTGAATTTTGGGGTATATTCAAAGCACGGGGTGCCTACGCAAATTATTTTTTATTTTACTTTTGTTAACATTGCAAGATGCATTTGGCACTTGGATGCATTTTGGGCATTTGGCCTTGGTAGAGGTTTCCACTCTCTGAGTGCTCTTCTCGTGACTTTAATTGTCTCAAACATCAGTAATTCATGTAACGCTGAAAGAGCCATCCCTCTTGCATAATGACATACTTCACTTTAAACACAATCTGCTTGTAATAATTCTGTACTTTGACTTAAGTAAAATTTTAAGAATTGTGAATGGACTTACTTGATGTACTGCTAATTTCAGTTACAGTTATTATCCTTGAGGCATGCCACATTGGTAATATTATTTATAGTCTGCATTTTTTCAGTAATCATTACTTACTGTATTCACATTTTGTAATCAACATTCTGGTAGTTTTTATTTTTAGTGGCGGAGTCTGCCATTCTCGCCGTGGATTCAAATTGACTGCTTATGCATTCACATCTACAATATGAGTTTGTTGACTGCACCAGTTGCCATTCTGTTTTATTCCCAGCAAGGTAGCTGCTCATGAAGTGTTTGTTACCCCCAGATTTCTAGGACATGTAGTATTAAAGGCCCAGTGTGTAGAATTAAGTGGCATTTAGCAGTGAGGTTGCAGAACTGAAACTTCCCTTGTGTGCCAAGAAAGCAGGAGAACTATGGTGGCCTATGTGAAAATGCAAATGGCCCTATCTAGAGCCAGTGTTTCGTTTGTCCATTCTGAGCTATTGTAGAAACAACATGGTGGACTCCATGAAAGAGGACCTGCTCCATACATGGATAGAAACAGCTTATTCTTACATACCAAAAACACAACCGTTCTTGTTTTCAGGTGATTTTAAACTAATGAAATCATAGTTATGAATATTATACACCGTTTCTGCCAACAGATGCCCCCAGATCCTACGCACTAGAACTTGAAACTGCACTTGCAGTTACCACTAGTAACCAAAGGTGTCCTTAAATCAACCATTGCTGAAATCTTAAGGATAATAACTTAAAGTGAAGGATCTGAATTAGTCTTCTATCTTTTGGCCACACAATAAAAAAGAAGAGATCTGCATTAAAACAGATAGACTTGCTGTACATGATGCATTCAAGTACCTATTACCAAACAGAACATAACTTACACTGGTTCCTTGAAACTCATGCTGGATTTACTTTGTATTTATTTTGCCTTTGACTTCAACCTCTATAAAACTCCTGTCTTGGTTTTGATTTTATGGGAGAGGTGGTGCTCACTAACTTTGACCACTGTCCTCGTCCTCGGGCGAACAAACAGCCCATTTCAAAGGTGAAAGTCCATGGCATTCCTCCTGGAAAAAAAAAAAAAAAACATTCTCTCATTTATTTCCAAATGTGACACTGTGCTTCCTAATACCCTTGGGACTTCTGTGTCCGTAGTTCCAGGTCGGTTCCCAACAGTGCAGCAGTGTTGCGTTAACCTCTTTTCCGTACCCCTACACACACACATAGAATCACACACTCACACACACACCCCAAGGTAACTGTGGGTAGTAGAGCCCCAAAGCTTCGTCGTCCAGGACAAATTGGTAGCAAGCGGCTCATTTACTCGGAGCCGTCATGAATGGACTGTGCCGTGACTGTGTAAACAAGTGCAAAGACTCCCAAGGGCATTCCTGCATAAATAATGACTCCAAGAGATGTTTGCCATTTGTACCACTCACTGGTTGCAGACATGGGTCAGCTAGTCTCCTCTGTGGGGAGTCTTCAGTAAACAACAGCCGCCGTGTCCATTAACGACTGTGTGGAAAGTTTACCTGGTCACAGGTGCAAGGGCTGGTCTCCCAGGCTGGGGGATATTGGGAATTTATTTGGCTTCTTCTCCTGCTTGTATGGAAGCTTCTGGTTTTCGGAGACTAACTTACAGGCTTTCTGCTTTGGTCCAAACCGTAGTAGGGGGTAAAGCTTACAGATTTGCGTCATGATATGCTTATATTTGATTGGTTTACATTCACATTAACCATCTTACATCAAGACAGGACTCAAAAGTAGTTATTTAGTCATGAGGACATTTGAGAGATTGTGTTTTGTCATCCTGCTAGGGGAGAGATTTTGGCTGCAGGTGAGGAGTCAAAACGCATCATGTCTCCTGTCATTTTAGCCAAGCATTGGCTCATCCACACTCTACTCTAAAAACACATGAAGCAATAGTTGAATACAAGTGCCATTTATTCTTTTGGGTATTTTTATTTTTATTTTTTGCAGGTGTTGAATAAGGGCAGCTTCCTGTTATTGTTGGTTAATTTCTAACAAGTTGTTTTCCAGTTTTTCCTGGAAGGAGAAAAAAACAACAGTTATTGGGACTCCTGAATGTCAGTTGTGTTGTTTTTTACCTCTTCAAATTGACCAGACTGAAAAATGTAGCATTCTTACAGGCGCTTTCACACAGAAAAAAGATATTGTTTGGTTTTGCATCTAATTGCAATTATCCATGTGGCGAATGTTGCCTATGCGCCAACAACAGCAAAGGCATAACAATGGCAGAGAAAAAAAGGAAACTGAAATTGTCAGACTGTTAACGTCAGGTCCTGACCAACGAGGGGCAGAGGCCTTCCTACAAACTTTGGGCAAGGAATTTAAACGTGACAGAGAGAGATTCCACAAAAATGAGCTTTAGTTACCATCAGCTCTCTGAAGATGCTAGTAATTTCACTGTAATTATTAGTACTGGTCTTTGTTAATTTGACTTAGGCTCAATTGCATAGAAAGGGGCCAATTTTGCATCAAATGTATCCATATTACATAATTTTAATATGTGCAAATAGCACAAGAGCACTGAGATGTTATTTGCTTGGCAGTGCAGTTAAAGCACCCTTTGCAGGTGCTTTGTCACAATTTCTTTTTGTCTTATTTGTGCAGGTTTAGCGCCCACAAAAAGTGAACAGTCCTTTTGTAATTTTGTCCCTGAGTTTGATTAAATTGCTCCAAACTTTTTCTGTGTGAATGCGCCTGAGGTTGACATTAGAGGAGGGAGTAATGTAGCAGTAAGCAGTGCTTGTTGTTATGGTCTTATTTTGATTAAGCTGTTTCAGGTTCACCTTTGGTGTGTGGCTGAAAAATCTCTGTTTCTATGACTAAACAGTTTAGAGGACCAGCCTTTACGCCTTCTGGAGAAATTTTAGACAGTAGAGCAAAAGGTCAAAAATGATTTTTTTCTATGAAGAAGTAAGCTGTTTAATAGGTCAGGTATCTTACTTGGGTGTCCCTAATTCAACTATTAGATAATACTGGTTATCGTGAAGTCAGTCTGGTGCATTGCTTTAAAATTTGTTGTTGAGATACTCCACTCTGAACAGAAGTGCTGGACCAGCTGACTGACCGTCATCCCTACAGCCACACAACTGTGGCTATAAACTGCCACTGAACTGCACTCTTCCTCTTCACTTTGCTCAAGAAGCAGCGGTGCACTGACCTGATATAATCTCCAGCTCCATGAGCATTATGTTCTTTTGACTGTCGTTACTGCACGTCAGTAGCTGCCGGCAACTCTACAGTCAGCTATGTTTTTCGACGGCCACCCAGGCTGTGAGCAGCACTCCAAATTGTGTTTCATAATTGTTTGGCATATAGGTTTCCGCTCAGAGCGTGGGTTTGAGGGAGAATGGAAAGCAAGAGGATGTGTCAGTGGGAGAGAGGGGAAGAAATAAAGAGGAAGACAAAGCAACGCCCACTCCTCATTAGCTTAAACATTGCGTGTATCCGTTATCCTGTAAGATAACATTTGAAAAAGAAGGAAAAAAAGAAAGCGGAAGCCCACATCTACTGCGCCACAACATGGGATGGAGATATAAAACAAATCTCCACACTTAGACTCTGCCATCTGTTCATCTTGGAGAAGAGCATGCCTTTGCGACACTTTTTTCTCCCCTCCCTTAGAAACCATCAAGCTCTCTCAGAAACCAGACAGCTTGACAAAGTGACACGCCTGGATGCCAACCCTGTGGCTGCATGTTTTCTTTTTCCTCCTTCCTTTAGAATTTCCACATAGTTTGCATATCTAAATCCAGTTTTTGATAGCATATGCGAAATACAATGTGACATAATACAATTTGAGCTCCATGTGAGAAATGGAATTATCTTGGTCGTGATTGTCAGCGCTGTGTTACAGTAATCACTTTCTTCCAGGAGCGACGACGTGACTCACTCACAACTTGACCTGCTGTCATTATCTATTCACTCCGACAGTATTTATGCATTTGGCTTGATATTTTGTTTTCCTTCAGGTAAATTAGAAATGAATTTGGAAATGGAATAAATAAAGGAATGATGAAAAAATGAGTAATCCCCCTGCAAATTGGAACAAGGAGTAAATCCCACCGGCAGTAAATCCCCCACTGTTTCTATCTCTGTCTTTCTCTCTCAAAACGCTGTTTGGATGCTTCAGAGGAAGTGGTCGATCCTCACAGTGAAGACACGTCATGGGCTTCTTCTCTGTCATCTCCACAGCCAGACAAACACCCCGGTGGTCTAATTGATACAGGATGTGTTTTCCAGGTCCCCAGAGGAAGGTCACACCACATGAGACTGACACACTGTGAAGACAACAGAACACAGCAATGTTTGAATCTCAGTACCAAAACAATTTTAATTTTGATACCTTTATTTGAGGAGTATATAACCCTCTTTTTTCATTTAGCTATATAGGCTAAACCTCTCTGTTTAACATTTTTCTAACAAGATAAATCAAATCTTAGCCTAGTGCTAACTTTTAATACTAAACAATTTTTGATAATCAATTTGGATTGAAGTTCACTATCAAAAGTAATCATGTCAGTGGTTAATGCTGCATATCTTCATGGTGCATATTAACCAGAAATGCAAAGAAATATAAGCTAAAAAGGTGAAACCTACAGCTAACTCTCCAGAGGTAGAGTGGGAAAGTGGCTCCTGGGGGTCCAGCCCCAAATTTTTCTAAATCTTTGTCTTTAAATTAACTTATATATAATATTGTTTGCCTATGTTGTGTGTCCTACTGTTCTCTAAATAAATCAAACATAATTGAGTAAAAGATAATCTGTTGGCCTAACATTCAACTCAGAGTATAGAAGACCACATTTACTTGGTATTTTTGGGATCCTTGATTTGCAGTTAGAGCAGCTCAGATTATTATGGCATGGATTTAAATGTAGCAGATTTGTCATTCTGTTTACTCCACTCCAACATAGTTTAACAAAAATAGGCTTCAAGGTTAGTAGTGCTGTTTACGTCGAATTCCTACCCTACCTGTGTTATATAACTCAAAATATTAGCATCAGACAACTGGCAAGAGTGAAAAATTAGTCATCCTCGACATTCACGGTGTAATGGTTTCAGAATGATAAAGACAGTTTATTCTTAAGTGATGTACAGATCAGATTTTTAGGCATTCCTTTATCTCAAATGGCTTGAAAGATAGTGGATATAGCAGCTGTAAAAGGGGAAAAACATCTGCAAGGGGGAGCATGGCCCCGGGCCCCTCTAGGTTTGAGCTCAGCCCTGAATGTTTACTGAAAGATCTGGCTCCACCCCTGTAACACAGTGACACATCCTGAGACATTATGACAATTGTAGTGTCTGATCTCAGAATGTTGTTAAAATAAAACAGATATTTTTGCTTTTTTGAAAATCTTTAGACATAAAGACAAAAAAACTTGAACAATTACAAATTAGGATATTTTATTTTTTAGTTTCTTTTAGTTTCCTGGAAAGAAATATGTAATTTAGTGCTAATTATATTTAAAAAAGAGATTACAGTCTTAGCCATTTTACTTAGGATTCAGTTGGCTGTGTCACGTTTTTAAGCAGTTGTTGAAAGAACTGCTTCATTTATATCCAAGTAGATTTTTTATTTTATTTTATTTTATTTTTTTTTGTTTAAAGATTATTTTTTCGGGCTTTTGCCTTTAATGAAAAGTGAAATGGGGTGAGAGAGAGAGCGGGGGGGTGACACGCAGCAAATGGTTGCAAGCCGGAATCGAATCTGCGACCACTGCAGCGAAGTAGATTTTAATTTATTATTTGCTTCTTAATGGAAATTTCCTCAATGCATGTTAGAGTATATGCTGCTCTGTAAACAATTTTCCATTTAAAGTAACTCATTTAGAGGGTAACAATTTAGCACTTTGTTTCCAGTATTTATCTATAATTACTACCAAACTATATACACTTTCTTTTCAGGAGATTGTCAGGAGATGATTAATAATAATTAAGAATAATTTCAAACCTTTTTAATGGAAAAAAAGATCTCAGAGCATGTATAGTATCACTATAATACCAGCTGAAGTCGATTCTGAATAACGTATTCCAAAAAAAGACAAAAGAGGAAAAAAAAGGCATGGCATGCCCAGCTAAGACATGTATTGACAAAACCACAGGCCTGTAAATAAAAGGAGAAAAGACTAAACAAAAGCAGCTCAGGGGTTAAAACAGTATTGATACATTAAATGTTAACATGGCAGACAGACACTTGAATCAACTTTCCTCCTGATTGCAATGGATTAAGTGGAGCACATGTCTCACTGTGTTTTGGGCATTGGTATCTGGGCGATACACATCGTCCACCTGCCTGTGCCAAGCAGTGACACATGGCCGGCTATGCATTATTTTTTGAGTGTTTGGCTGAAGCCTCGTCCTCTCTCCACGGCCCCTCAGCCTGCCTCCACAGGCCATAAAGAGGACATCCATCAGGACAGGTGTAATTTGCCATGCAGTCATGCTTCTCTGCTAATGCAATTTGTTAACCAGTTGCTAAATGCCGATATGCGTGTGAATGTAAAGTACGACCCTTATGTTTTTCGGAGATTAGTTTTATTTTCTTTGAATTTAACCTAACTTTTACTTCTCTTTTAGAGTGTATTCTATTTCCATTCATGTCCTTTGAATTTCCAGCTGTTTTGTATGGATGCTGACTATCGTAATTGGCTCGTTGGCTAATTAACTTTTGTTTTATCAAAATAATTAAGAATCTGTTCAAAGAACAGCAAACTTTTCTTTTAATCCTGTTGAACATGGTCGAGATGAAAAGAGCCCTTTCAACTCATAGAGATACAGTGATAATTTGGAGGCTTAACTGGTACTCAGTGGCTGAGAGTGACATGGTAGTCTACAACGGTCTGCGCTGTGTACTTCACACTCCAAACTATTTGTTGCTTTGTGACATTGAAGTGACCCAGAAAATTCTATGTCATTAAATGCTTGGGAGAATTTTTCGCCGCTGACCTGAGTTTGTTCCAAGCTCGACTACACGTCGCCTGTTTCTCTCACTGGACTTTTGAGTGTCATCCTTTTTTGTCCATCTTGCTGTAATGAAATTCTACAATTACTGGGCTCTTCAGGTCTGTTTGTCCTGTTTTCCTACTGCTTCCCCCAGTCTTGCATCACAGTCCCAGCTTTGCACTGAAAGCTACCAAATGGGTTTCCTAGATACCCTCACACAATGCAGTTTAATTCTGGTTACACAACACTAGATGTCACTCCAATGTGCTGAGATTAGTTTGATGTGACTGCATTTGCCCACAACCTAGGTGGACATCCCTATTCGCCTTTTAGTGCATTTCCACACATCAGCTCGCATGCTTTCACATCACATTACATCACATATCCCCATAGTTAACCATGGATCAAATGCTTGTGTCATCCGAGTCGGAGATGCTGCCTCAGATAAGCAGATTTAAAGTGTGTGTTATTTGAGCAGAAAACTGAAGAGGGGTTAGCACTGTGGTGTGATCCTGGGTCTCAAGGGGAGGCTCCCGCTTGTCAGAATGTGCTGTTGCAGGATCTTCCTGATGAAGTCATTAAGAAGTCATTAAGAAACCATTAAGAATCATTAAGTCGGCGAGGTGGCACTCCAATGCGCGCACAGCGAAGCGCCAGGCATCAGGAAAACTTGTTAATCACGCAGTTTATTTGTTTCCCCAGTGTGAGACTGTAAATACTATGACAGTGTGTTGAAGTGTGCATCCTAATGAAAGTCTGTATTAGCTCCTTTGCCAGTGTGTGAACGCCCGTCTCCAGAGGGGCCACTCTCATCATCACACAATGGCTGCCTCCTCGCCAGCTAACTCTCTAAAGCAATAAACAAGACCACGCGTTTCTGATTCTGTTCACTCATTTCCCCCTCAATCGGCCAGGTGGCTGATTTATAAAATGGCAGAGATATCAGGGAGCACTTTTCCCCCCTTTTTTTTGTCCTTCCTGTTGCGACTTGTGAACTTTGGGCTGCACACTCATGTATGTGCATGGGTATGTGTGTCGCCATGTGTCTGCACTTGTCATGCATATAGGCGTGCCCTTAGTGTTTTTCTAGCTGATTGTCTGCGACCACTAGAAGCCCCATACTGTGACAGGTCGGGAGGAGGAGGGCGCTGCTTGAAAAACCACTGAAGAGCTCTTATCTTACTCATTAGGCTTGAGCGAGATGTTGCCTCTCCCCATGATTATCTCCATACAGTAAATCTCTCATTAGGAGGTCCCTCTAAACTAAACCCTCAGAGACATGAGGCGGTCTCCTGGATGAGGAGGAAGGGACAAAGTCTCCAGTGCTGCCTGATGCTGCTATCAGCCAGACTTAGGCTGCATGGGATGATGCACTGATGTAAAAAGTTCCTTAAAGGAGCTATATGTAAGAAATCTAAAGCAAATAGTCGTAAAATCATCCTAATATGTCACAGAGACTATGGAATAATGTTCATATAACATGCTGATCTCACGGACAACAATAGTACAGCCAGAATATTCGCATTTAAAAAACGTTTTGACAGCCCGCAAATCATGTTTATGTTTTGAATTTGTGTTTTGGCCTGTTGCGCCACCCACCGCCGTCTACCAGTCACACAGTCAGTAGAGTCTCAGCATCAGTTACAGTTACGACTGAGCTACAGCAGCACGGCAAGCAGCATTAGCAGTGTCCCGGTACATAGCATTAGCAGCCGGCTCCTCCTCAGCTGTATCCCGGCAGCAGCGTTAGCAGCAGAGAAGCCGGACTTGCTCGAACGGTCCGCTGGAAAACCGAAGATCAAGGACGCGGTGACGCGGCCCTGCCACGGCAGCCGCCCTTGGGCAAACAAATCAGTCTCCAGCGTACCGCTGCTGCAGTGCAGTAACGGTTTTGGCGACATTCTTACATACAGCACCTTTAATAACAGGAGGTGAGGGTGAAATGTAACTTTTCAACCTGTATGTTATTTATTTTTTAGATGTTTTACTTGGTGATAATGCTAGTATGTACAAAATAACATGAAAAATAACATGAAAAAACCCTCATTTACACGAGATAAAGGAAAAAAACCTGTCAGGAAAACAACTTTGAAAAATCATGAAATGCCAAAGCTAATAGAATTTGAGGGATAAAAAATGATGGCTGACTAATCTGAAGTGTTAAAGAGGAGAAGCCTTAGCTTCCTGTCCTGTTCTTTGATTTTTCTATTTTGTGCTTATCTCATATTCCTCCACTTTTGGTGGCTTCAGCCCCTGTCATGGAGGTAATTAAGTTACTGTGTTAGCTATCAAGCTGTGTGATAAAACACGTCCTGCAATTAGTTGTGCTGGCTTTCCTCAGGTGTCTAAAAACAATGCAGGCGTACAATTTTCTCTGAAACTGCGAGAGGCTGCTGATGGCCTGCTAGAAGACAATACTACTGTTTTTTTTGTTTTGTTTTGTTTTGTTTTTTAAATTTGATAAGTGTGGTACTTCAGCCCAATTGCCAGAATACCCAACTGTATACTTCTGCAAATCATGAATATCTGAACATTAGTGAGTTTCATGTAGCATATATATAGAAACTTTGTTTCTTTACATTTCAATTTTTATTTTTTGTTGTCATAACACTATGGTAAACATGTAGTTTGGGGAAAAAAGCACTTGATTAGGGTCAGGAAAAGATCATGTTTTGCCTTAAAATACCCGGTTTGGTGGCCACAGACATGGCTGAAAATGTCCCTTCATCTTGTTAGAAATACCCAGTGTTGTTGCTGCAAACTTGGCTGGAGATGTCCCAATGTCTCCTTAAAAATAGCCTGTTTGTCGCTGCAAACAGAGCTGGAAATGTCCTGACGTCTCATTAAAAATACCCAGTTTTGTTGCTGCAAACTCGGCTGGAGATGTCCCACCATCTTCTTAAAAATGCTGTCTGTATATCTCGTTGAAACTACACTGGTTTTTCGCTAAAAATAAAGCTATAAATGTCCTGAGGTCATTTAAAAATACTCGGTTTTATTGCTGCAAACTTAGCTGGAGATGTTGGACATTTCATTAAAATACCAGATTTTGTCACTACAATCACAGCTGGAAATGTCCTGATGTCTCATTAAAAATACCCAGTTCTGTCGCCACAAATTCAGCTGAAGATATCCCAACATCTTTAAGATGCCCAGTTTTGGTCACTGCAAACATGGCTGGAAATGTCCTTAAGTCATGTTTAAAATACCCAGTTTTCTTGACGCAAACACAGCTGGAGATGTTCTGATGTCTTGTCAAAAATACCCAGTTTTGTGGCTACAAACACGGGAGCGTATCTATGTTTCCAGGGTTCTATGTTTCCCGGGTTCTGTGTTCCCCACTTAACCCTGCAAAAAAGGTTCTATGTTCCCCGCTTACGCAAAAAAGGTTCTTTGTTTCCCGGGTTCTATGTTGCCCGCTCAACCAAGCGGGAAACATAGAACCCTTTTTGTGTAAGCGCTCAACCAAGCGGGAAACATAGAACCCTTTTTGTGTAAGCGGGGAACATAGAAGCTTTTTTGCAAGGGTTAAGCGGGGAACATAGAACCCTGGAAACATAGGGATGACCCCACAAACACAGCTAGAGATGCCCTAACATTTTGTTAAATAATATCCTGTTTTATTGCTACAAACACAGCTGGAAATGTTCTGGCAACTCGTTTAAAGTGCCAGATTTGTTGGTACAAACACAGCTAGAGATGTACCAATGTGTTGTTCACACACCTGGTTTTGTTGCTACAGCAACTGAAAATCTGTGCGTTTACATGCACAGTAAAGTCGAGCCATGATTATAGCCTGACTAGGCAATTCAATTGGACTACTGTCCTTGTCCCAGTATACAAGCACAATAGGTGAATCGATATATTGACTGAAGTATGTAAGACTCAAGGTGACGATATGCCCCCTTTTAACTTAGTTAATCTTGGACCTTTTTCTGGTTAACCTATTACCAAATTATTAACAAATTAGCTACTGTTAGCTAGTGACAAACCGGTACCGTGGTGTACAACTTTACAGCTCTGTACATTTCTTCCGTCCAAAAATGCACAGCTCTGGATGTAGATTCTGCCATGTTGTTCCTGGCTTCTACTTCTGTTATGCTTTTATTGCTATTTGACTTCCAGGTCAAAGACCAGGGCAAAAACTGTGGAGTCAGCGCAGAGTGCCTCGGCCAGTTTGGGTCCGATTGACTGTATAGTCCGACTCTATAGTCCGACTTTGAGAAATTCGATCTAGTATGATTTTAGTCAGACTAACATGTTTACATGTATTTCAAAAGTTCGGTTTCAGTCAAACTACCACAATAAATCGATTTTCTCTAATGTCATGTAAATATACTGAATGTCTTGACCGCTCATCGAAAATTCTCAGTTTTGTCACTGTAAACAAGGCTGAAAATGTCCCGACATCTTATTGAATATATTCAAATTTGTTGTGTGTTGTTCTTGTACAGTGGTCTGCTGCTGTCCCTTGCTTGTCAGCCAAGTTTAATTTGGGCTCATGTCTTCGTATCTATTCATTAGTTTTACTCCCTTCATGGCTAATTTGGTTGGTTGCTTTAACAGAGAATAACCTATTCTAATGCCTGTTCATTTTAGAGTTTGCAGGGTCTAAAGCAGTTTCTAGGTCTTAAATTAAAAGATGTACACCTAGATGCTAGAAATTTTGGTCCCCCTGAAAACACCTCAGCAGCAGCTCTGACATGATAAATATCTGTCATCCCTGACATGTTCCAGGGCTTCTGTCCAGCTCTAGGGCCCCCTAAATCATTTAACGCCTCCCCCACTGCCTGCTGTGACCAAACATCCAAAATAAACAATAAAAAATGCAGGTGTGTTCAACAAAGCGTCTCATGTGATCACTGCCTAGTGAATCCCTGCATGAACTTTTACTGCCATTCAGTTGTTCGCAGCCGTTGAAGAATATCGACATAAATGCTGTCAAAATACCAGAAAAGCTACATGACAGATGGCTTTCAGCTGCCATATTATTAGCTTACGGATGTGCCTTTGTCCGCACATTTGGCTCAATATCTTCCCCCACTGCTTTCCTCCCTGAAAAACACAACCCTCCTGCTGACCGTATGACCCGGGTCAACCAACTTCTCTCAGGGTTTAATACGTGTTGTGTGTAAACACATTAACTGGCAATTAATATGGTGATTCTGCTCCAGATGTGCTTGTAAAAGTGGAGTTTGGACTTGGCAAGCAGCTTTTTGGATCCATATGGGTTAGCTGCCGAAGCAATATTCCACCTGCTCCTGCCGCCATTATTTTTCACACAGGCAAACAAATGCCCCAAATGAGAGCCACAGCATTTGGTTTAGCAGCGCTGATGAGGGAAGGAGGGGGTAGAGGGGTGAGTGTGCATGCGTGTGTGTGTTTGTGTAGTGGTGGTGATGGTGGTAGTGGTGGTGGTGGTGGTGGGGGGGGGCTCATTCTTGCAGCATTCATATACACCTGGTTAGTATGTGTTGAGACGTGGCAGAGAATCTGTCTCTGCTCTTCCGTTATGTTAATTTCAGTCCTCCCACACTTGGAACATGATGATGTGAGGGTTTCATCAACAGCTGCAACTGTCTGTCAAGTGATACAACATTACTGCAGTATCAGTAGTTTTCTGTCAACTAGTTAAACTCGACAAACTTTCCCTGTCGGATTGCATTGATAACGCGGAAGAAAATGATGTAAAACGTGGAAATAGTCAAAGCCTGAAGCGGTGGCTCAATCCCGTCTGTGGCATTTCACCTCACCTGCTAACTCAGACACACAAACGGCCCGGGATTCCTCAAACAAATTGAACCGAATTGTGCTAAATTACTTTTTTTATCGATCCGGCTTATTTTCAAGCCATGTAATTTAATCCTCCTATTACTCGGCCTATATATCATCTTTGTTTATAAAGAAAGGGCGATCGATAAAAAATAATACTGACTCTCTTTGAAAATGAATCAATGTGAAACATGATGCTGCAGTATTATCATTCAAAAGCAGTGTGGTAACCTGATCTGCCTCAGATGTATTGTCACAGCTTCTGTGGCAAAGGTCTTATCTGACTGGCAGCATGGAGGCATTAAAATAAAACAAACAGGGAAAATAACACACTGAAACAGATAAAACTCGTGCTGCGTGTCAACCACAAACTGAATTTTTACCCTGTGCATTGGATGACTGTCGTGTTTGCCTGTTGCTCTGCAGTCCTCTGGTTCTCTCAGTCAGGTGCATGCAGGTCACAGCTGACATATTGTGTAATGCCTGCTGAGATGATCGGTCGCATCAACCAGCTGCAGAAAGAGTGATTGCATACAAGCTCTGTTAACTCCACTTCTCATCAGGATTTCCTCAAAAACACCCACTATTTCGGGATTCAGAGCAGCACCAAAACAAGTGGCTAGTTTTCATGTCACATATCCTCTGCTTTTTCTTTCTCTCTCTCTTTCTCTCTGCAGCACTCTCATGATCCACAAGATAGACTGCATGATAGAAATATAAATGTATGCATATTTTAAAGCTGTCCTCAGTAGAAAACACCCACATTTTAATGTATTTATACTGAACAATCACAGGATTCCCAAGCTAGTTGCATCAGGTCCCTCTTTTCCCTCTTCAGGCACCTCAGTGTGATTAAAAAGCAGGTGTACAGCAAGACATTGATCTTGACTTGACATGTTACTCTTGTGTATTAAAACTCATTAAATGCTCCTCCTGCATGTAACAATAAACCTCAGATGCTAACCTTGATCGTTGAATGCATTTATTTTATAGAGCAATGCAGACATTAGCAGAAACAAGAGGGAGAAAGAGTACCATATATTAAAAAAAAAAGTACATTATAAAAGGCCCCAAGACACAAGCGACTAATGCAAGTAACATTTAGTGATATACCATATATATAAAAAAATATCCAGTTAAATAAAAGACAAGTTTAGACATTAAATAAATAAAGAATAAATATTCGTAAATAAGGCCTTAGTGTTTGAGATTTGACCAGGCATCCGACTTTTAGAACCATTGCACCCCTTTTCCAGATTAGAATATGTAACTTTGCTATTTCAAAAAAAGACCTATTTAAGACAGATATTTTGTTACAACCAATACTACAACAATAATTTTGAGACGAACATTGTTTAGCATAAATATTAGGATTGTTTTTTCAAAGACTGGCCAACTTGCACGTAATATTGTAAAACACTGGTTCATATTTAGCAGAAAGCGTGTGCTAAATGACAAAACCCAGAAGGAATCTCTATGTGCTGAGAAAGGGTTTAAGGGCTCAATATGCTTTAAACTAACTAGACTGTACAAACTATTGTCAGAACCAAGGGGTTATCTATGAATCTGATAAGTGAAGCAATTGTGGAAGTGCCTTTTACCTGCATCCTCTCTAATGGCCAGCAGGGGGCAACTTGACTTGTTGCAAGAAGAAGTCTGATTGATTAGTCAATGAGAAAATTACCCTACCTCTCACTTGATTTGTTACGTCAGTAAGTTCATGGTTTCAATTACTCGTTTCAAGTCTTCAATACAGCATGATGCTTATTTTTAGTTTGGTCTTGTTAAGAGTACATCAGAGTCGGCTTTAGGTTGCGACAACTTTGTGATGAACAAGTCACTACCTCCTCGCTGTACCACAGCTCTGACCTCTCATCCAAATATGGTCATTTCTGGCGCCCAAAAAACAGGATTGCAACGGCCAAAATGCTAAACTCGAGGCTTCAAAACAGCAGTTCACAAATCAATGGGTGAGAACAATCCATTCCCAACTCGTCAAATACCGACGTTTGGTCAGTGTGGTCAGCATCAAGTATGTTTGTTACTAATGTAATGTAATGTCACATGACATACATCACATAAAATATGCCACTAGCATATCATGCTCCACATACAGGCACACTACGTTGTTATCAAAATAACTCCACTGACTTTTGGTTTCAAATGGGTCATAAACAGCAGGCTCCCGGGGGAAAGTCCAGTGTTTGACTTATCCAACTCATCTCCCACCCACCCTATGCGAACTTTCTTGCACTCTATTCTACAATATTTGCCCTAAGTTTAAAAAAAAAAACCTGCTGCAACCTGCCTCAGGGCCACTGATCAGGCAAAGGTATTTGACATGTTAGGAATGAGACCAGGCTGGTGATGATGGCTACATCCCCTTCTTTTATACAGTCTACTGCCAGAACTTGTCTCATATCTGTTCCAGATGGCCACAATCGCTATGTCAAGTGGGTGTGACTGTAGATTTGTTGGTTTTGAGAAAGTTACTGTACAGAAGTTTGCAGACGCTAATGATCAACAAACATTTTGTTTGAAGCAAACTAATGTCTCTCACCAGGAGGAGTGAGGGAAAAAAATAATCTAACACTTATCTTCATCACTAAATGAAAACAGAAAATAAGCACTACCTTCACTTCAGGAGAACTTCTTTATAAATATCCACAGTGTGACAGGAAGCACTGGGATTTGTATGAAATGTGACCCTAATTTTGAAAAACACTACCACCCAATATCACCACTGGCCACAAAGGAATAACAATTAATTGGACTATATTACTGTACGTTCATGTTTAAAAATGCTTTCCTTAGCACTTTTAAAGGCAGCAGGGAGGCTTTGGCTTAAATTAGACATCAACAGTAAGGAACTCAAACAAGATACCAGGCTGCTAGCTGTGTTTTTGGAGTAACAGCCACAAACCTCCCACTCTCCACCGCATGGGGTCTGTCCTCCAGCTCGGCCCGGATGGACTAGTGGTCCCCTGATGGTTGCATCCTTTCCCCTGAGGTCCGCCGTGTGCCGACGGGTAAAGGGGAGAGATGCACTAGCAGACGCTGGCCACAGTTGCTCTGCCTGGCATGAGCATCGTGTTGGCTCTGACCAGACCCGAGTCTTCCAAGAGCTCTGTCTTTTCCGGCCGGCCTGAGCGCCCGCATGGGGCCTGGCATGCTGAGCATGAGCTTGGCATCCCGGACAAACAACAGGAGGTGGAGGCATCCTCGCTCTTTCTCTCTCCTGATGATCTGCTCCAAGGACGATTTCCCTTCTCTCAAAACTGGCTGCGGTTACGCACACAACAGCAGCAGCATTTACAGACCTTCAAAAGGAATAGAATAGAACAAAAAGGAACTGAGGGAATAGGTTTGATTTGCTTGATTCATATTGTATAGAAGCACATCCAGACTAATTAAATTGCGTTTGTGCAGTTACTTATTACTTGTATAATTACATGCAGAAAATATATGCAAACTGTGTTCGAATCTGTGGTGGGGCCTTGGCTTTTGTGACAAGAAATATTTGCCAGTAATTCTCCATATCTACTAATGGTGGAATATTAACTACTGATGTGTTTTTTACTGCTGGTATGACACTACCCTGATAATCAGGTGGAATTTGTACTTTGTTTTATGACATTTTTTAAATCTAATATTGTGTTTATGTTATTTAACCAATCAGTGGCAACTGACGAATCTGTTTTGTCTCCATCATTATCAATCGACACAGAAGTGGTTAGCAGTACTAGTTGCTAGACAGGGTTATTTTTTTTTAATATCCATTGAAGAGGCATGCTGATTCACAAAGTGTTTCTGCAAGTTCACTTACAACTGTATATATAGCTGTGTGGATTTCATCCCTGTTTGTCACCATTTTCATGGCAATGTTTCTGTTGCCATTCCTCCAGCTCTCACACAAGAATATGACATCTGTATTCCCAGTGTTGGGAGGGTCGCTTTCAATATGTATTCCACTACAGATTACTAAATACATACCCTAAGATGTCATTTGTAATGTTTTCCATTATATTTACTCAAACTTAGTAACATATTTTTAATACTTTGGATTGCTTATGAAATACTTCAAATCATCTTGCTGAGCTAATTTGTCTGGGTCTCATGTTTTCATCTCAAAAACACATGACAGTGTCCTGGCTGTGCATCCCCTCTGACACTGTCATGTGGCAGGTTCACTGCATATATTTTTTAAGTTTGTTCATGGGAAATGTGTGCCTCATATGAATTTTACACCGTGTCCTAACAGCAAGTGAGTTTCTTTCTCTGCCCATACTGAATCCTTATATACGTACTTCTGTTAAGTCGTGTAAACAAACCCATTAGGCTAACGCTACCAATAAGCTATGCGCTTGACTCGAGACATAAACACTCAAAAGGTGGGTGAGTTCTTTCTATCTTTCTATGTTTGTACTTTTTAAATAGAAAGCACATCATTTATATTGTGAAATTTACTGAAAATGACCACAATATAGCCAACAGCCAGTAGGTTGTCATTAGCGATGATCATTTACTATACCAGAAACTTTCCACTTCCTTGCGATCTCCCTCCAGCCAACTGCCAACCTATGTAAGTTTCTGTAGTGAAATTAAGAGATGTTGATTAGATTATTCCTACTGTCAACATCATGAATCAGCCATACTTTGTCCATAGCAGAGCTTTAAAAGCAAGCGACAGGACTAAATAAAACTAGCACGTCTGACAACACTCCGCTCAAAACAGCTGCGCTGTGTCGCTCAGGGCCAGTTGGAACATTCCAATGCTAACCGATGCTCGCTCACGTTCCATTCAACAAGGGCACCGTGTTAAAACAAATAAAACAAAACAATTAAAGTACTTCCTTCAAATTATTTATTTTCAATGGTAGTAACTTTATCTGTCTCAGAATATTACCAATTAAAACAGTAACTGTAACAGAATGTTGTTACTCATATTTTGTATTTTAATCACACCCAGCCCCTGCACATTCCTAATCTGACTCACAAAACTGAACCCAACACTGGACCAGAAGCTGAATAAAAATAAATAAATAAATAAATTGGAAATGTCAACTAATTCAGAAATAAAACCTAATGTAATTTGTGGATCAGAGTCAAAAATGCTTAACTATAAAACCAACCAATAAAAAATTAACCTTTTCATACATGGTGTCCATTACAGTGGACAGATACTGGAAAGCCATTTTGAACTATTTAAAGGGATAGTGCACCCAAAAATGAAAATTCAGCCATTATCTACTCACCCATATGCCGATGGAGGCCCTGGTGAAGTTTTAGAGTCCTCACATCCCTTGCGGAAAATCGGCGGCCAGCACACCTAATGGCTGACGGCTCCCCAGACTAACGTCCAAGAACACAAAATTGAATCCACAAATTATCTCCATACTGCTCATCCGTAGTG